>NC_085093.1:4667517-4672517 GCF_963422355.1 Corticium candelabrum | reverse complement strand
CTAATTAGAGGCTTCCGCAAGTTTGCTTAAGCTACCATGCATGCATAAGTAGCTTACAGTCTCGACTCGATATCGTCTACGGCCATACTACTCCAAACATACCGGTTCTCGTCCGAACACCGAAGTCAAGCGGAGTCCGGCCGGGTCAGTACTAGGATGGGAGACCGCCTGGGAACACCCGGTACTGTAGGCTTGTTGTTTTGTTATCTATTCTTCTTTCACTTTTTGATTGCAATTCCGTTTAGAAAATTCCTAGCTTAACAGTCAAATCTTGAAGAAATCGACCAATAAGAAACTAAAATCAAAATTGGAAAATTATAAAAATAAATTGCATAAAATTAAATGTTACAAATACAGAGTTGATGTTACCAACTTATCTAGCTACTAAAGAAACTGGAAAAAAGTAAACATCTGATCGAGATACCGATATGAGTGGCGTCTAGACGGATCTCGCCTTGTGTTTGTTGACGTACACATGCACTGTAGTTATTGTGCATGCTGTCTTTTGTATACAATTTGGATCAGTGGCGTGACCTGCTCGGAGCACGTGTTCTCCAAAATATCAGTCGTTGTCATTAATTCAAGAAATACGGTAATACGTTCTTTCATGCTTCATTTGATTGCATTTAAGAAAAATTTTCTCAACTCATGGAATTCCTGAAAAACTGTTATCAGACAATGGATCAGTATTCACCAATCAAGAATTTACCGATTTTTAAAATCGAATGGAATAGACCACATTAAAACTGTACCGTATCATCCATCAAGTAATGGGCTGGCGGAAAGGGCAGTAAAAGTATTGAAGAAAGGACTGTCCCCAGCAAAACAAGGAACATTGACATATCGTTTGACACAAGTGTTGTTCAGCTACCGGATTACACCGCATTCCACGACAGGAATATCACCTGCGGAATTGTTAATGTATCGCAAATTACGGTCACATTTAGATTTGTTACACCCCAAAAGCAATGGCAGCAGAAGCAATTCTACAAGGATAACCGGAATAGTATGATAGCCCTTTGCAACGGGATGAGAGTCTACGTGCGCAATTACAACAAACGTCGCCCTTGGGTAGCTGCTATAGTTTAATCCAAAACAGGCCCCCTATGATACACTATCAAACCGAAGGATGGGAGGGTAGTCAAACGACATTTAGATCAGATTCGGAAAACCTTACAATCGGAAAACCTTACAATTGGAAAGACATGAAGCAAACGACATTTAGAACAGATTCGGAAAACCTTACAATCGGAAAGACATGAAGGAGGTGAACCAGAAGACCTACTGGCGGAACCAATGCACCCAATGGATAAACCACGTTTAAGAGCAATGGTACCAGTATCGCCGAAGAGACCCGAAGAGTGGTTGTCTCACCAAACTTACCAGAACAACAACAAGAAGGAGTTGACAAACAAATAGAACAGGATGTGATGATATCATCGCCGGAGATTAGCACAGGACCAGAAGACTTAGAGACACACGTGGAACGAACGACAGCATCAAAGCTACGTGCCAGGAAAGGAGTGACTCCAATCCGCCGTTCCAGCAGAAGGAGAAAGGCGCCTGACAGGCTGAATTTTTAGTAGATTAGACTATTGTGTAGTACTATATACCTCTTAATTGTTAACATCAGTCACATAGTCGAGGGGGGAAAGGGATGTAGTATAAACATCCGGGAAATTGCATTGTGTTACTTCAGTCATTGACCGGCATTTAGGACTAGCCAGTCATTCTTGAAATAGATCGCCTTGAGTGACAGTAAGACTGGTTGAGCGCCTGCTAAGGACGCAGTTGCTTGTGACAAAACGTACTGTAGTAGGACATGCAGCCATTGAGGATGATGGCAAGAACGCTTCTCTAGAGACTGATCACGACCCGCCAACGGATACATTTCTAGCACTAGAAGCCTCTGAAACAGACGCAGTGACTGTTTTTGCTTGTCAAACAGACCTTAAGGGAGAGAGCATTGAATCCATGAAAATGGAAATAGAGTAGCTGAGGAATGAATGTGAGTGTCTTCGAAGACCGAAGGACTGCGTTTGAAAAGACAACAAGGTTTTTTTAGGAAGACAATGAGTGGCTGCGAATGGACATAATCAAAGTCAAGGAAGATGCAAAAGAAAGTTCTGAATCATTCGATGTTCCTGGTTCCCTACACAGACCAATTTTATGAAAAAATCTATTTCTATCAACTCTTTCCTTTATAATTTCATTTCATCGTCAATTGCTACGTCTGCAAAGTGACAATATTCAAAACTCCTGACTTCACCTTCAAATCGACGTGCATTCTTGGGTAAATCTGCACTTCCGGTATTCCTTTCTTCCTAGTCAGAAGCGACGGTACAACATGATTAGCTCCATTCGTCTCTTGAAGTGTAGAAACAGTGTCTGTGGCTTACGTCTAGCTCACTTGCATGTTTGCAACCAATATTGCAACTTGCCGAGAACTTCCGGCGCACTCGATCATTGCGCGAAGACGGTATGGACGCCATTACGAGCCTTCTTCTTCTATTAAGTTAGCAATACTAAAGCGTAGAACCAAAAAACTTGGCACGATGATTCGTTACAGGAGGTGCAACAAACGGATGGATCGATTTTTACCTCCGTTACGCTGACGAGAGAATTTTGACGTCTTTACCATACAAAATTTGAACACCCCGAGGTAGCGAAACTCGTCAACATGAGCTTGAACGCACAAAAGAGATTCTAATCACATCAGACTGGTCGCGACTAGGTATGTAGCCACGCGTTCCCTGCACGTTCGACCGAAGCAATGACATAATAGCCGTTGAAACCTCGTTTAAAACAGCAGAGGCGTGTCTTGTTGCTATGGAGACAACTTGACCGTTAGACCATTGAAAATGTACAAGCATTTATGATTAACAAGTGATAAATTTTGGAACGTTTTAACTGATAGTTTATATGTTACAGTCATGTCATGAATTATAATAATTTTATTTTGTCAGTAGGGGATCAGGCGACATAAAGCGGATCAACAGAAGCTGAAGTTTTACACAGGTTCTAAATGTATTCACACACACACACACACACACACACACACACACACACACACACACACACACACACACACACACACACACACACACACACACACAAACACACACACACACCACAAAGAACTCTACTCTTGGATTTGTTGTCTTTTAGGGATTCCTGAATGGACAATATTATTTCTCGCTTTGTTTAACTTTGCTTCTCCAACTCTAGTAGATGGTTCAAAACTCCCTAAGACTTCCGCTTTTATCGTGTTCCTCATGAAACTCCGATAAAGATTTCTGATCAGGACATAGCATACAGATTTAGCATTCACGGAACAACAGTGTCAAGAAGTTTTCAGCGAGTGTTGGAAGCAACTGCCATCAGAACATCACACTTGATAAAGTGGCCAGACTGAGAGAAACTATGACTGTTTCTTTCAGAAGATTCTGAAAAAGTGTTTTGTGATTATTGATTGCACTGAAATAATTATTGGGAGGCCTTCAGATCTTCTTGCCCGTGCACAAGTATGGAGTCACTACAAACACCATTCAACAATATAATATTTGTAGGAATTTCACCACAAGGGACTATATCATTTGTGTCGCCGTGTGTTTGTGGACGCATGTCAGACAAAGAGATTGTTGAAAAATCTCAACTTATGGAACATTTACTGCCAGGTAAGGTGGTGTGTGTGTGTGTGTGTGTGTGTGTGTGAGAGAGAGAGAGAGAGTGTGTGTGTGTGTGTGAGTGTGTGTGTGTGTCTGTCTGTCTGTCTGTCTGTCTGTCTGTCTGTCTGTCTGTCTGTCTGTCTGTCTGTCTGTCTGTCTGTCTGTCTGTGTGTGTGTGTGTGTGTGTGTGTGTGTGTGTGTGTGTATGTGTGTGTGTGTGTGTGTACGTGCTTGCTCGTGTGTGTTTACTTTCGGCTGTCTGTTTGTTCACTTCTGTCTATGTGCTAGTTTCTTTATCATGTATGTACTATGCGTGTATGCTTGTTTTCATGTTTGTCAATTTTTATTGGTCAAATGTTTTGTCAATACTATTAATTAAGCTACGAGCGTAAAGAAGGACACCACAATGAGTGGTGGAATGCTTCGCGAGAAGCTCACTCTAAACGGGTTGAATTGACTTCCGGTCTGTCTGTCGGTATGTTTGTACCTATCTATCTATCTATCTATGTTTGTAACTATCTATGTTTGTTTGTAAGCGTGTGTCACGCTCGGGGAGTTTGTCGAGCCAATCAGCAATCGTTTTGGGACGCAAAACGTAGGTGACGTAATACTAGCTTGTCAGCGTGAATCACTCTCGGGAATTGGCAGAGCCAATCAGCAGACCTTTGGCACACCAACAATGGGTGACGTAACAATCCCGCGCATTATGACAGAAAAGCCGAGATGTCGTAAACCTCCATTTTACGGTCATAATGTCGTCAAACCGAGAAGCGCAGAGTAAAGTTCAGGTAATAGTTGTATGCGTTTGTTACTTTTTAGAAAAGAATCGCAAAACAAACGAATTTATCGTTCTTCAAGGAGCCAAGCTAAGGTCCCATGGAACCATGCATCTAGCTCTAGGCACCGTTGCATGCGCACCACCTGTGACCAGAATGTCACCCGCGATCTTCAAGAGAGAAATATGTTGTAAGTAGGACTGATGATAAACGATCGACGTCGTCTTGCAAGAAAGATTCATAGGAAACGTTGACGCTGTCTATTTAATATCTTCTGGATCCGGTCGCTAGATGTACATGATGTCGCTTCACAGTATATTCTATGCAGCTAGGAGACGTACACCGATCTCTAGCTACAACGAAATAGCGGAAAGAAAGATGGCGACGATTCAATAAAAGTATGATAATGACCTGATAGTCCACCTCAATAGTTAATTAATTTATTAACTTCCAGTGATACAAGAGCGCTATACATGCAGAATTGAGACATAACGTGGATAACAAGCCCGCGCCGTGCAAGAGTTTCTTAGTTGTGTGAATTCGAAGTAGTGTGGGA
>NC_085093.1:4620017-4660017 GCF_963422355.1 Corticium candelabrum | reverse complement strand
CTGTGGTATAGGTGGTTTGGAGTGTTGTTCATCCTCCAATGTTTATAGTCTTCTCGGTTAATTGCTGGGTTTTGTTTAGTCTTTAGCATTGTGAGTGCAGCAAGACGGGAGTTGATGCATGAGAGAGTATCATGAAGGTATATATATATATATATATATACATATAAGTATTTATATACTTATATATCTATATATCTATATACATATATATATATAAGTATTTATGTATGTATGTATGTATGTATGTATAAAGATACAATAATTATTAAGCTTTGTTTACATATATAGTATTATCAATAATACAATAAACATCCGGCATTAATTAACTCAAATATCAGATTTTCATAGAAAGTTTTGCATTGGATACTCTAGAGCTATAGCGTACTGTTTTTACTCTTTATCGCCTACGGCCATATCAGTTTTCGTCAGCCCACTTAAGTCAGGCAGAGTTGAGCTGGGTCTGTACGAGGATGGGAGACCGCCTTGGAACAGTTGGTGTTATAGGCTTTTGTCTTCTATGCTACTCCTATTTCTATTTATCCATGTCTTTGCACATGCAGCCAACATCGATTTTGAACAACTAGACTTGATTTTCTGAGTAATTGTTTAATTGAGTTAAGAACTGTATTTGATTCGTGATTTTTGATGTGCTCTTGAAAATGTGTCTTTTTGTCTACGAAATGTATGTTATCAAATCTCAAGCCAAACTATTTGCAAAAACGCTAACATTTTGGTTTTCTCATGAACAATTGCTGCAAGTAAATTCACAGTACACGAATACTATAACATAAGTAGCTTGAACGTAGTTTCCAATCAGTTTGGACCATACCACTTCGAATATACCGGTTCTCGTCCGATCACCTATCTCAAGCGCTCCGGCCGGGTCATGGGACTCATCACAGATTATGAAATGAGAATATATTTGAGAATAGTCCGGTTATTGTTATTTTAACTCTCTTTAGGGAAACACTGTTTTGAATCTGCTGTTTACTCTTACAGGTGCATGAGATATTTTTTGTGTATGGTGGTGATTGCTGTCCTAGAGGTGGTGATTGTGATGTATTATTGAAACTATTGGTATTTTGACGAGTAGGGATCTCATTTGTATATGTTCGAGTGACATTGTAGCAAGAACCAGGTGCCAAGATATCACAGTCTTTATAAGACATTACAGTTATTCTAATACTTTGTGTAAACACATTTCTGTTGATTGGAGCTGTAATATTTGGGCAACAAACTATAGAGTCATCTGTAAAGTCTGTTACGTGACATGTACTTATTACAGACAGCAGTCTCAGAATGCTGAGACTAGTTTCATTCTTAAACTTGTGAGCACACTTGTGCTCGGTTGACATATCTCACTAGCTGTCCTTCGCAACATACGAGAGTCTGGGAATGAGACTATGCTTAGACCATGGGACATCAGTATGTAGGACTATAACTAATTTATTGTTTACATACAATTTACACAATATTTGTGTTGCACCCATAATTGTATTTGCACCGCGATTACCAGCTGATATAGGCATATTGGGTTTACATCAGAATCTGTAAATCTCACGTGATGCTAGCTGGTAGCTTGAGCATGCACAATTATTCTATATATGTGGGTTTTCTAAACTTCTGCAATATTACTTGAATACATCTGCGACCGCAATTATTTCAGAAAGACTTTTTATGACTCTGGTAATATTTATAATGATATGCATAACAGATGCAAAGTTCAGAAGACATAAGAACTCCTTTTAATTAATTAAGACCAATTTTGAGCTTTATGAAGTAGAATCATTTGTATATCTAGTACACACAATTAAATCAGATATTGGTTATGCCTATCTTATGACAATTTGGCTAAATGCTTTTATTTTTTGTAACACTGGTAGATATTGTATTTGCAATTAAACATTTATTTATAGAAATGACTACATTCGCTGTATTACGATGCTTAGAAGAGAGTGAGGTAATTACTGATTTTCTTCTTCTTAAAGGCTCATTCATAACAGTAAGGACATACGTAAATGTATGTACTGGGTAAGCAGTGGTTGGCTTGCTGTGGGTAGCTGTACAGCTTTTCCAGTGTAGGATTACAACAACATACATACCAAAAACTGAAAACTGAAACGATGGCTCGATTTAATTAATTAATGCTAATATAATGTTTTAGTATGAATCTCTGTGATATTGTCGTATTAAAGTTTAGATTCATTGCGAGATGCAGTTAGTAAACCGGACATCAGCTATTATTGTAACAAAAATCCTGCACTGTCTCTGTAACTGGATAGTACTGTACAACAACAAAGTAATAAAAAATAATTTCTGATCTAGCCTCTCAACAGCCAGTGCAACACAAGGTATCCAGCGAAACTACAGAGATATACAGAAAGTTTTGTATTTGTTTCCTCTTGCATAGACCATGCCAATATGAAACTGCAACTTTGAAATATTTTTTGTCACTTAGAATTTTGAGTTGCATTCCCCAAAAGAAAATAGTACAGCGTGCATTGGAGTATAAACATACAATTGACGATTTGTTCATAGATTACAAACATAGCAAATATATATATATATATATATATATATATATATATATATGCAGGCTTCATTGTCTGTTCGTCAAGGGGGACTAGGCCTACGAGAAGCGCTGAGAATGTCCTCTTCTGCATTCATTGGCAGCTGTAACTCCGTTCGGTCATTATGTTCTCGTCTTCTTGCAACTACGCAACTTCTGTAGGAGTCAGAGCCCAATAGTAATTATTTGTCGCCTGACTTTAGTGCTTTTCCTGAAGAGTATGCTGCTAAGGATCATATTCGAAGTCTTGTGCCTGACTCGCTTGACACCATTGATCTTACCTCGAGTAGTCAACGGGACCTACCACGTCTCCTGGACAACAAGCTTTCAACAAACATCTTAGAGAAAGCAAGTTTGAGAGATCGTGCTCGACTAAATACGATATCTGCTCCTCACGCTGGAGCATGGCTAAGGGCAATACCCAACCCCAATCTCAGCCTTGCCATGCCCCAGAGAGAGTTCATAATCGCTGTTCGCACATGGTTGGGGATACCTTTCTTTCCAACTCCTCCAAGCTTAAAGCGTTGTTCTTGTGGACAGGTTTTAGACAGTCATGGGAACCATCTACTGGGTTGCGGAGAGGGAAACTGGAGAAATAGACGACACAACGCTCTTCCTGACGTAGTATTCGAAGCACTATTATCTGATAATGCCAATTGTCGTCTTGAACAACGGCTTTGTGGTGACTCGAATGCAAGACCAGGAGATGTATACCATCCAGATTTTGAGAGAGGGCGACCGACTTACTTTGACATCACAGTAAAAAATTCTCTCCAACCAATATATATGGTAAAGGCAGCTTGTCAAGCAGGGGTTGCGGCAGAAGCTGAAGAAAGAGAGAACGACAGCTCATATAAAGACATTGTTAGTGAGAATGGAGGTGTGTTTTATCCACTAGTTGTTGAAAGTCTGGGCTTGTGGTCGCCGTCTGGTCTCCAGTTTTTAAAATCAATGTACAGAAGAACAACATTCCACAGTCACCTCACAATGAGCCAGGCCACGTCCTATTTCCACCAAAGGCTTTCTATTAAACTCTGGTTGTATAATGCAAAGATATTCTAGAGAGATTGTCTGTAGATTGCTTTGAGGACGTTCTAGACTTTTTGTAAACATTTATCAAAACTGTCGCTATGATCAATGCTGTCTACACTCTTACAGGACTTCGATCCGTGGCTTAATTCTGCCCTATTTCGTGCCCTATGGAAACTATGCTCACTTAATTGAATGACTGCGTTGCACCACCCCTACACGCGGAAACAGATGTTACAAATTGATCATTTTCAATAAAAAAATTTCATTCTTGATGGGTTTAAAAAATGGACACTTCACGTTATGTGACGGCAATCTGTGAATATTGCCGTGGCGACAATATTGAATTAGGCGTAAGCAGCGTTTTAACTTATATAGCCTCTTAGTTAACTTTTTTTGTTACAGTTTAGTAGTGCGTCAAAGGGGTACACTAAGTGTCCAGGCCCGGTGTAGTAGGAAATCCGTCTCGGGGAAATCTGTCTCGGCCGAGACACATTTCCTTAGGATATCTGTCTCGGCTAGTCAGATTTGCTAGGAAATCTGTCACTACGCTGGGAAATTAGTCTTGGCCGAGACACATTTCCTTAGGATATCTGTCTCGGCCGAGGCGCTAGGAAATCTGTCACCACGCAGGAAATATGTCATTGTGTGTCTCACGCACACGCATGTGCAATTGTTTGATATTCTGAATGACAGGAAGCGCCATGGAAGAGCAAATGTACGAGCGGGTCGTTTTCTACCTTGAAAACGGTTCATATCCAACAGGTAGGCTGACGAAGAACAGCTGTCACACCGTCTCTACGTCCGTGCGATTGCCGATCCTCCTAACGATGTTGGTGATCTAGGTCTCTCGGAAAGCGAGAAGAGTGGTGTCCGTAAGAAATCCAAACTGTTCCAGCTAGAGGAAGGGATTCTCTACTTCCAAGACAAGAAACAATCGACACGCAGACAAGTTATCAGAGACGATACGACAAAAAGACAGGTGAACTCTCTAATTTCTCGGAGTTACGGGTTTCACCTCTAGTTAGCCATGCATGCCCTAAACTGGGGTGCAGCAATCATTTTTAAATTGTTCGGGCCTAACGCGCGCTAAAGGAGGTGACCGCGGCACGTGACAAAGCATGACTAGCGTGCGCTACCATCCAGCTAATGAAAAACAGTGTCCCCACCAATTAATCTAATTGACCTAACTGTACGTCCCCAAAGTTATGTTTTGACTTTGCCACAAACTGGTCATGAAAAACTATAATATGATCCACATTATCGTATATTTTAATATTGGCCTGTAATAAAGACTCTATATACTCCAAATAAATAAAAGTAAATAATATATTTAATTGTCTATACCTAAACTGGAAGTTGCGGAAATCGTCTGTTGGTGTAAGTCAGTAATTTCAAAATTGGTCGCCCTCACCCTTTGGCAGTTTTGGTACGCCCCTGCTAGTAAACTGCAAGGGCAGATGACAAAATTTCGTCATGTTGACTTAATAAAATGTTTACATTATGTCTTCTCTGTATATCCAGATTCTCCAAGGATGTCATGTCACTGGAGGTCATCATCTTGGCAGGGACAAAACGCTAGATCGAGTGACAAAGAAGTACTACTGGCTAGGAATAGTAGCTGATGTGAAACAACTAGTGAGAAGAAGCATGCATAATTTTTTCAGAAGGTGCTTCAAAATACTGTCTCTGCACATTTCATTTCTCAGGTTCAACATTGTGATATATGTCAGAGAGTGAAAAGAAAGTTTGATCATCCATCAGAACCGTTACATCCATTACCTGTACCATCTAAGGTCTGGTCGCAAATTGGCGTTGACTTGGTTGGACCATTGCAAGTCACTAGTAGTGGCAATCAGTATATTGTTGTGGCTGTCGATTACTTCAGCAAATGGCCTGAAGCCAAAGCAATTCCATCGAAAGAAGCAATTCACGTTGCTGACTTCCTTAACTCACTCTTTCTACGACATGGATTTCCAGAGGTGTTGATATCCGATCAAGGTCGCGAGTTTTGCAATGCTATCTGCAATGAACTTTTGACAAAGACAGGAGTCAAACACAGAATTACGTCTGCCTACCACCCTCAAACAAACGGACTGACTGAGCGTTTCAATCAGACACTGAAAAATGGAATCTGCCAGATGACAAACTGCACAGATGAAGACTGGGATTCAACAATTGAGGCTATTCTATTTTCCTATCGCATTGCTGTTCATGCTTCGACCAAATTCACACCATTCTTTCTTTTTAATAATCGAGATCCTCGTATGCCTCTAGATGTGCAACTGCATGCACACCACGTCTCAGATTCAACTGCGGAAACCACGATGCATTGCCTGACTGATGAAGAGATGCAACATGATGTAGAACTGCTAGTCAATCTGAAACACCAGTATACAGCAGCTGCAAAACGAAATATTGTCAAAGCCCAGGAACGCCAGAAAGCTTACTATGACAAGCGCCATAATACATATTCTTTATCTCTCGATCTCAATGACCAAGTTCTTTTAAAAAATAGTAAACATGACAGCCGTAAGGGTGGAAAGCTGGACGTGAAGTGGACTGGTCCATACTGGGTGTCAGAACGTCTTCCGAAAGGCTGTTTCAAGCTGAAAAATGGAAATGGTGCTGTTCTGAAGCAAATCTTTAATGCAAGTCGTCTCAAACCGTATTATCCACCGCAGAGCTACGAGCCATGTGGTAGTGGCACTTCAGACGAGTGCAAAGATACCGTATGCAGCGATTTGAACATGATTGTTTTGCATACACATGGCGTAAGTTCTGTTTATTAGATCAATGAAGATGAAAATGCTGCAGAAGCCATTGAATGGCACGCGGATGACTTACCTCTTCTATCCCCTGCGTCTGCATGTGTACGTGTGGATGCTTTAGTTGCATTCCAACCTGATGCGCAACCTTCAAGGACACATCAAAATGAAGGACAGGTAGAGGTCTTCTACAGTGACAGTCAATTAATCTAAAAATAATGAATGTCGTTAATATACCATTTTACACCAACTTCATATGCCTAATAGAGCACTATAGCTGTGTTTGGATATTTTCCACCTTCTGTGCCTTGCAGGGGTTATTGGTGATGGATAACAGGACAGAAATAGAGGCCCGTTCATTACCATCTACAACTCAACCATCAGCTTCATCCAGGGAAATCTCAGATGAAACTGACAAGGGAGCTTCATCCAGGGAAATCTCAGATGAAACTGACAAGGGCACTGTTGGAAGCAGAAGTATCAAATGTGACAGACGTAAATTACGGTTGGAACCTAAGAAAAGAGTACGTTTCCAGCTTGCGGTTAGCTCATTGAAAAATATCTTCTATTCTGTAATCCTTCTCTATGATTTGATTTGCCTTATACAGACAAATGAAGATGACAAAGAATGCAGTCAGACAGCGAATGACGAGGAGAATAGCAGAGAAGAAGATGGAAAACGTAAGCGCAAGCTTGATTATAGGGGCCAAACTCAACCCCAAACAAAACGAAGACGTACTATAGTAAGTATCTCTTTGGGAAACCCTCTGAAAGGTTTAACTTACGTATTCCATGAATTGATTAGGAATCTAAGAAGAACAGTTTCACTATTTCAAGGCGAATGAGAGAAATTCTCATGCAAGGCCGCGAGCTTACGGATGAGCATATTTCTCTTGCTCACAACATACTAAAGAAACAGTTTCCACACATTGATGGCCTACAGTCACCGTTACTTGCACAGACGAATGGTTTTATCCCAGTCCAGCATGAGGGCATCCAGATACATCACGTCCCTGAGCGAAGCCATTGGGTAACTTCTAGTTGCTGTGGCCAACATATATCAGTTTATGACAGCAAAGAGGCCGGTTTTCAACTTAGTACTTCTCTCAGTCACCAGTTAGCCTTGATTTATAGGCTGGCGGTAGAAGATGATAGCGAAGACGATGATGATGGAAATGATCCCATCAACTTGTTTGTTCAAAAGCCCTATGTCCAACAGCAGAGGGGAGGTTCGGATTGCGGACTGTTTGCCATTGCATTTGCTGTGCATCTTGCTTTTGGAGACAATTTATCGACTCTGCAATTCGACCAGGCACTGATGAGACGGCACCTTCTCAAATGCTTTCAGCAGAAAGAAATGATGCCTTTTCCGCAGATGACAAAGACCACGGCTCATCGTCCCAAGAGACTTCGCGGTGTCATGATTGAGCTTTGTCGTTGGTGCTTGATGCCCGAGACATTTGCTGCTACAGTGAAGTGCCAGAAATGCGATGATTGGTGTCATTTGAAATGTGCTAGACCGATATTGCCTACTAGGAGCAAAAAATGGACCTGTGGTAACTGCAAGTAAAAATTCTGCATGCATACACTAGCTGACACTATACACATGTATATAGTTCGTGTTTGCGTTGAACGTGCATTACTGTTTGCATTGTGTGTATGATGAGCCTAGAACTTTGTTTAAACTGTGCTGTACGTATACATACGTATAGTGGGAGGCTGCAGTACAAATGAGAAACCTGGAATGCTGTGTTATGTTCCCTAGAAACGTGGTTAAATATATCATGATTTAGGCCCATTAGTAAACTCCCTGCTGCATGGAGGCATTTTCAATACCGAAACACCGGCCGTTCTGGGTTTTCCTAGAACATTCAGAGTGAGCTGCGTTTCCTAGCTCCGAGACCGATTTCCTAGGAAATCTGTCCCGCCCGATACCGATTTCCTAGAACATGCAGGGCGTGACGGATTTCCTAGCTCCGAGACCAATTTCCTAGGAAATCCGTCTCGGCCGGGACAGATTTCCTGCCGGGACGGATTTCCTACTACACCGGATCCAGATAGGGTGTTCAGGAGGTTGCAACCCCTCTTTTCCTATAGGCGTGGTTCAATAATTTTATTAGAAAAGAGAAAATTAGTAATGCTATAAATAACTGATACAAGGTCAACCCCCTCTTTTAAAACTTCCTGGATCTGGGTCTGGTGTTCGTACGTACTCGTTCGCACGCACAGGTGGGAATGAACTGAGTACCGTTATTATTTTATACTGTAGCTGTGGATCTTGACTATCAAGTAAGTCACTAATTAGACAGGTCAGTCTTTCTAGACCTGTTCTGTGGGTCGATTTGTAGATGATTAGCGTACTTTTTGCAGTGGTCTCTTTATTCTTTTAATTACATCACAACTAGAAATCCATTTTATTTTCAAAGTTTCTACAACGTCTGCTTAGAATACTATAAGTATAGTCTACACTTTGTAATCTTCATTGCCTACGACCTTAGAATACTATAAGTATAGTCTACACTTTGTAATCTTCATTGCCTACGACCTTACCACTCTGAATATACCGGTTCTCGTCTGATCACTGAAGTCAAGCGGAGTCGGTCCGCGACAGTACTAGGATAGCAGACCTCTTGGGAACACCCGCTGTTGTAGACTTTTGCTTTTAACTCCCTCAGCCAACGTTTCTGTTAGAAACCTACGGCAGGCCAACCATTGCAATATTCGATTTTTGCACGATTTCCTAGAAATCGAGTTGTTGACATAAAGTACAGGACACATGTGCTATAACGTCTTCCATTTAGTCCAGTCTTACTAATACATTTTTATTTTAGCAACAGTAAAATTAACAATTTTTGTTGTCATGTAGACTGCAGTGGCATGTAGCGTTGGTCATTCTCGCATACAGAGGTCTGTCATCCATTAATTATCCGGGAATTTAATATGTTGATATTTAATTAGACTGCCTAAAAACAGAAAAAAGTGTTGAAGATGGATTCGGTCCAGTTGCAGTTACATACACTGGTTCGTTTTGTTCTGCAACAGAATTATATCAGAGCTTAATTAATTTAGTGTTCTTCGAGGTTCTTGGCCTAGAGAGAGAGTCGTCGATCGACATTCTCACTGAAATTATGCTGTTGTGTCATAAAAGTCCCCTGAAACTGATTATGTAATAGTCTGGAACGACCGAGGATAAGCACGGAGGCGCATTCATTGGTGGCGTACCTAGGGTAGGGGTTGTGGGGGTTGCAACTCCCCTTTTGTTGGCCTCGGAGATAAAGCAGTAGGTCTTGAAGCCGCATTGTGCTCATTTTCAGTATTTAATTAAAAATTACTAAGCGGATTCTTGACGAAGTGAGACATCTGACAGCGAAACTCCAGACTCGTGACCAGGATATCTTTGTTGCGTAGGGAATGGTTCACTCAGTACGTAACTGAAATAATGAAGGCAACAAGGCAGGATGTAAACAACCTCTTTGACATCTGGTATCAAGACATTCTGCGAATCGCAGACAGGATTGGATTCGTTGAATCTTTTCCAACAAAAACGAACTTACAGCGAAACCGGAGCAATACACCTACTGGTAGTCGGAGTCCGATTGAGCACTACAAACGGTCCGTTGCTATACCCCTCCTAGACTTCCTGATTCTTCAGATGCGCGAACGATCTAATGGTGAGCAAGATAATGTCCGAGCATTGCTTTGTCCAGTGCGTACCCTTCTGGTTCGTTCCACGTTGACCCAATGGAAAGCCGATCTTCCATTCCCGAAGTCTCTAGGAGGTGAAGTGAGAAGGCGGCAGTCAGTATGGCAAAGCAAATACAAGGAAATGCAAGAAGCAAGGAAAAGAGAGCAAGAGAGCAAGAAGGCCATACTCAACAATTAAATAACCTTCTCCTGGCCTTGGGAGCCTGTGACTCTCGGTTGTACCCGAATGTTCATGGTCTGCTATTGATAGCATGTACACTGCTTATCACAAGTGCAGAAGAAGAGAGGTAATTTTTTCTTCTGAGGACCATGGCAGATGAACGTCTTGCACACCTACATCAGTTATCGCCGTGCATTACAAAGACCGGTTACCAGCAGACGAAGTTTGTACAAAATCATCCACGGAGATTGTTCATACAGTCTTTGTTTGAATGAGACACAGTTGCACCTTAGTTTACTTAACATTTATTTAGCAGTAGTCTATGAATGATGCAGTTAGATTCTGTTAGACAGTTTAGATGATTTAGGGAGTTTATAACACCACACATTGCTAGAGATATGTTGCCATAGTTGTTGCCGTTTACTTTAGCTAAGCTGTAAGAAGCCTGGGCCAATTGCACCTCTAATGATACAAATGCTGAAGTAGGCGTGGTGTATCAAATTTGCAACCCCCTCTTTTCAAAAATCCTGGATCCGTGCCTGACTCATGCGCTCACGTGTAACAGCAGACATGCGACACATACGGGACAGCACAGTTTGAAACTGTAAATCAAATCAAATTGCACTAACTTCTGTTTCTTATTGTAATTGACCGACACACCTCCGCTAGTATCTTGTCTGAGGTTGAGCTAACAAAGTATGACTTTGTTGTACTTTTGGTGGATAGCTCCAAAACAGAGTGGTAGGACTGAGATATTAGCACCAATCACAATCAGTTATTTTTCTTTTTAATTGATTTGTTAAAAATCTGGACTTATTTTGCTAAAGTTTCTCACATTATATAAATGCTAGTACGAGTAGGATGACTCATGACCAGATTTGTAAACAATTGAATTATACAACATTACCAAGTAAGAGAATTTTTTTGTTGTAACTTATATCAGATTATGTCATGACAATGGATTCTAAATTTTAGAATTGGTTATCGTTATTTTAAGTAAAGGAAAACACAGAGTTGAATGTAACATGCTGTTCACTCCTACTGATGTATGGCATATGTTATGAGGTGGTAATGGCGGTGCTAGTTGTGGTGTATTATTGAAGCTAGTTATTCTGGGATATCATTTGTATTTGTTCCAGTGACATGTTGTAAGAAGACAGTACAGTCTTCCTTATACTTGGTGTAAACACAATCCTGTTGAATGTAGCTTTAATGCTTGGGCAGCAAACTAAAAAACCAATCTGTGAAATTTGTCATGTGACATGTGTTGATTACAGACAGCAGTCTCAGAATGGTGAGACTAGTCTCATTCACAAACTATTAACCTCACTCGTGTTTGGTTTCCATCTCTCACTAACTGTCCTTTGCAACATACAAGAGCCAGAGGTGAGTGAGGTGACGAGAGTCTGGGAATGAGACTTGGCTGAAGTCACGTGACATTAGTATGTAGGACCATAATTAATTTATTGTCTACATATAATTTACAGCATATTTGTGTTGCACCTTTAATTGTATTTGCACCTCGATTACCAGCTAATATAGGCATATTGGGTTTATATCAGAATCTGTAAATCTTGCGTGATGCTAGGTGGTAGCTTGAACATGCAATTATTCTGTACATGTATGTAGTCTGAATGGTCTTTGATAATATTCCAACTACTATCCAAGCTTGTGCAATATTACTTGAATATATGTGCGACCTCCATTCTTCCAGATATGGTTTTTTCCGATGTTCGTAATATTTATAATGACAGGCACAACAGATGCACAGTTGAGAGGACAGAAGTTCTTGACTCTTTTAAGAACAATTTTGAGCTTTATGAAGTAGAATAATTTTTATATCAATTACAATTAAATCAAATATTGGTTATACGTATTTTGTTGACATATTGGCAAAATGCTTTTATTGGTGCAACACTGGTCCTGTTGTATGTGCAATTAAACATTTATTACATGCAACTTATTACATTTTGTTGTATTGAGGAGGGTGAGGGTAAACACTGATTGTTGTCTTCTTGAAGGCTCAATTATAACATTAAGAAGTTACATACATGTATGATCTGGGTCAGTGGGTGGATTGCTGTGTGCTTACAAGGTTTTTCAGTGTAGGATTGCAACAACAGACATACCTACAGTTGATGACCTCAAAAGCTGGCTTGATATAATTAATGCCAATGAAATTTTGTCAGTATGAATGCTCTGTGATATTGCCGTATTACAGTTTAGACTCATAGCGAGATGCAGTCAGTAAACTGGACATCGTCTATTTTTCTAGGAAATGCTGCACTTTCTCTGTAACCAGTTACTACCACAACAAAGTAACAAATAAATAATTTCGGATCTTGTCTCTCAACAGCCAGTGCAACGCAAGGTGTGCAGCGAAATTACAGAGAAACACAGAAAGTTTTGTATTTGTTTCCTCTTGCATCGACCATGCCAATATGGAACTGCAACTTTGAAGTATTCTCTGCAGTTACTTCGTGACGTGCTTTATACTTTTTAGTTCTTTGTTTTGGGATTCTGGGAAGAGAAAGATGTTGAAGTGCTAGCATGCCGGATCCTCAATAGCATGTCATTATGTTGTCATCATATGGAAGTATTAGTATGTGAGGTGACAGGAAGAACATAGAGACCAAAGGGGAAGTTAGTCAAGTATTGTTATGTACGTATAATCACAGAATATTAGTCATAATCCAGCTTCATGAATAGACTAAGTATCTTAGCAATAGTAATTTCATTGGCATTTTAAGTGTCTAGATATGTTCTAAATGTCCAGTTTAAGAAATTCTTGTCACGTGTATTGCCATGGGTAGGGGAACCCCCTTTTATTAATTAATTAGCTAGACCTCCTATTGCAATTTCAGCTTACCAGACGCGCACGCAAGCAAGAGAGCCCACGTATACGCATTTAGAACATGATGTCATTCATTCCCAACAACATATCCATGGAACGGCGACGTGCACCAGAATTGACGAAGCGTGGGTTTAGGCGAGGGAGTTAATTTTGGGAAACATGCTCGCGTACACTATATATTCACATCTACTCCGTCGCCTATCATTTTATCAGGCAGCTCGTCGCGCGCCATTGTTTTTATCCGACGTGAAACACTGATATGTGGAAGTTACCTTGTTTTCTATTTGCTCTTAGTCTCACTATCGTTTGGTGCAACGGAGACTCGAGCGCTGAAGCTACTGTATGTCCAGGCATGAAGGGAGAACCGGTCAGTTAGCAGACGAATCTTAGTCAATGATACGACTATTGATGCACTGGAAATTTTGATGCAGGGGGTTCCTGGCGTGCCAGGTCCACCGGGAATTCGAGTAAGTTTACTGCTCATGTAGAATGTATCGTTTGCTTGATTGAATTACGGCAATGTTTTGTTTTATTTCTATTGGTATAACAGTGTGTGTCCATGCGTGGGTGCGTGTGTGTGAATGAGTGTGTGTGAATGTGTGTTTGTGCGTATTTTTGTGTTTTGTTGGTGATAGATGAAGAGGTGTGGTATGTAGGTGTACGCGTCGATTATGTGGGTGAATGTGTGTGTGTGTGTGTGTGTGTGTGTGTGTGTGTGTGTGTGTGTGTGTGTGTGTGTGTTGTGTGTGTGTGTGTGCCGCGCGCAAGCACATGAGCTCTCCCTCAAGGTGCCGAAAACGACATCTTAAGCAGGGGCGTCGCGTAATAGGGGCAAGAGGGGGATGAAGCCCCACCACTTTTCGGGGGCATTTTCCTTTTCTCAATATCAAAGACCTGAGCCGAAATCTCCCCCCGAAGTCTTAGCAGCGAGTCAGCCCCACCACATTTTGCACCCACACGACGCCTCTGTCTTAAGGCCTGTTCACACTAGACCAGAATGGACCTCGAACCGATCGCGATTCGATCGGGATAGCGCTCATGCACACTGCACTTTGAAAACGTTACAATACCTTCGCCTCATTTTCGATATCACGTGACTGATGACCGATGGGTACGTGTGGCTTCTTTGCTTGTGGAAAGCGTTGATACAGCGACGTAAGGTGAGCGAGAAAATAGACGAGTGAGGAGTGCTAGATGTTCCGACAACACGCAGATACGCGTGTCGCGAGTAGCGTACGTGAAGGTAACGCCCACAATTTCTAATTTGATTCAACCGATCGCGATCGGATCGCGATCGAAACCACCTCGCGATGTGAATTGGATTTATCGAGATCGGATAGCGATCCAGTTGCAAGTGTGGACGTCGTTGCGTTTGGATCATGATCGGGTCGCGATCCAGTTGCCAGTGTGAACAGGCCTATAATTTTCGGGAAATTATTAACACAGAGCCTGAGACTAAGTTGGACATTAAGAAAAACTTTGTAATCGGCTGTTGACTGCATAAAAACACATGAAAAGTTGTAATTTATATGTAAGAGATTCCCTTAGACTTCCTTATTTTGATCCGGCGTTAGTAGAGATGGAAAATTGGGGGAAATAAAATCTTCATTAATTTATTCAAAATTAATATTGATTGTTTCAAACTAACACTAAATTTTTCAAATTCATGCTAGTATTAACTCGCACCCTATTTTCTACAAATAAATCTACGTATATACATGTTCTTTGGGTTATAATGGGGTTATTACCCAGTAGTTGATATCAATTATGTCTAAGAATATGAAATTAACAACGTATACCATCTTGGTTCTGTATAATTATATACATAAAGTTACTCTATTAGACCAAACAATAATAGATGAGCAAAAAACGCCCATAATTATTTTTAGGTACACCATTTGATATGCCTAAAACCGGATATACTTTACTATACAGACAATCATTTGAGCGGTAAAGAAATAGTTCAGCTATAAAGCAGCGGTGAGTAATCAGTCGCTGGCTTTCTGGCTTCTATCGGGTCTCCTTTCGCGCTGTAGTAAATTGGCAGATACTGTATAGTATGGTATTGCAGTGTAATACAGTTACATGAAAATAGCTTGATGTACACACATTAGGTATTCGGGACACATGCAGAAGCCGATGAGCCTTTTGACTTGGCAATCTTTGAGATCCGGTCTTTTGGTAGTGTTGTGATATACCAGATACAGTAGTTATAAAAGGCATGCACAGTTTGGCGCTGCCAACCAGAAAAACTCAAACTATTGTTGGGGTACCACGCGTTTGACAAACTTTGCAAGTCCGTTGGTTTGTTTAAAGAAATAGAGGGAGAAGATTCTCTTAGACGATTTAATTAACAGCTGGGTGTTGAGTTTACTCATCTTTGAAGTTCATCTAGCCAGAAACGATCATACCATTTTAGACGATGTGGAATGTACGATATATCAAAAGTCTAAGTGTGAAGACCTACCACTTCGCATAGAAAATGCCGTTTATATATATATATATATATATATATATATATATATATATATATATGATGGCATGTCCACTGATAACAGTGATGACTCTCTTTAGTGTCCTCTGTGTCTCTGGTGGGATTTAACACCTGCTTTTGAACGGCATTCCTTGCCACAAGATTGGCAAACAAATGACTTGTTGGTAGGAACAATTTGTTCTTTCCGTTTCTGACGTTGAGCTTGAAGATGTCTAATACGATTTCTTCAAACTGTTGGAGTGATGAATGGCAGAGAGATCTCCAGTTTGTTCTATCACTGGATAGTTTCTCAAAATGCAGGAAGTCAATCCCACAAGATTTCATATTAGCCTTGATAGAATCTTTATAACGTAATTTAGGACCACCTTGATGACGATGGCCCTGTTCCAGTTGACCAAAAAGGAGTTGTTTGGGAATTCTATCATTAGGCATTCGAGACATGTGACCAGCCCAGCGAAATTGGCATTTCATAACAAAAGATTCAATGCCACTGATGTTACAATGAGATAACACTTCTGTGTTGGGTATATAATCAGTCCACTGGATTCCACATTTGCGGCGAAGACATCGCTGATGAAAACTCTCCAAACTTTTGAGGTTACGACGAAGAAGGGTCCATGACTCGCATCCGTACAATAGAACTGATAAGACTACTGCTTTGTAAACTGCAACCTTCGTGTTCAGTTTGATTTCATGCCTTTGGCAGAGTCTGTTGTACAATTTACCAAAGCAGCACTGGCCTTTGATATCCTATGAGAGACATCTGCATCAACAGTTGCATTATTCGAAAGGAAACTACCCAAATACTTGAAATTGCTGACATAAGACAATAGGTGATCACCAATCATAACTGGAGGAGGGTTATGGTTTGAGCCTGGACGTGGTTGAAAAAGCACTTCTGTCTTTTTCAAGCTGATACTCAAGCCAAAACGTTTAGTTGATCTGTTTAAACAGTTGACAATGTGTTGAATGTCTTCATATGTGTGACCAACTAATGCGCAATCGTCAGCAAACAAGAGTTCTCTCAGTAGACTCTTCGAAACCTTTGTTTTGGCTTGTAAGCGCCTGAGATTGAATACACCTCCAGTAGTTCTAAACTCAACCCGAACACCCTCACGGATGTTCTTGAAGGCATCATTTAAAACCACGGAAAACAAAATGCTAAAAAGAGTAGGTGCTAGAACGCAGCCCTGTTTCACTCTGTTGTTTACTGCAAACATTTCTGACTTTGAGCCATCCTCGACAACACAAGCCATCATACCAGTATGAAAGGCTTTGATTAGATTCACAATCTTAACCGGGCAGCCAAGCCTCAAAAGGACTTTCCATAAGCCAGTTCTATCAACCGAGTCAAACGCTTTGACCAAGTCAATAAAGACCATAAATAGATCCGTGTGCTGTTCACGACACTTTTCTTGAAGCTGCGTGGCTGAGAAGATTATGTCGGACGTACCACGACCAGAACGAAAACCACATTGGCTTTCAGGAAGGATACTCTCTGAAAAGTTTGAGACAAGACGATCAAGAAGAACTCTGGCGATAATTTTGACAGCAACAGACAGCAAAGAGATCCCATGGTGATTGTTGCAGTCATACACACACACACACACACACACACACACACACACACACACACACACACACACACACACACACACACACACACACACACGCACACACACACACACACACAGTCTGCGTCAAAAGTATTGACATATTTACGCTAGGAGGCGTGGCCATAGGTAATGTGAGCAGAAGCGCAACCGTTTTCAGGTCACGTACGTTTTTTTAGATAGAAGAGAACTATTGAGTTTGCTTTTAGGTTTGCTAGACTGTTGGAAACTCACAAGTGCGCATCAGTAACTTGTGTCCGTGTTTCATTCTTTGATAGCATTTCCCTCGCTAACGTAGATCTAGACAAAGGTGCATTCTGCTAGACGTGCGTTCAATTACGGAAACAGATCACAAGGCGTGGGTAAGTGCCACTCCGCCTGGATTGCGTCTTCTAGTTCATGAACGTTTTGAGGCCTATGAAGCTCAACACGCAGCTTGAAGACCACCCAGAAGTTTTCTATTTCGTGCAAAATATCTGGTGAGCTATAGCGGTTCAATCGAGAAACCGTGACGCGCAGAGTCTCGTTTTTCTATCTTCAGGAGTAGCGGAATTTTAATTCTTAGGCATTGTGTAGCCACACTTGAGTCGTGAAAACAACTTCCTGCGCTGCAAGCTGATGTGCAAGTTTGTTTGCTGATTTGTTGTTCTTTGTTGCGTCATTATCACTAATTGAAGCTGTTCGATGGATTACAGTTAGTTTTTGGTCTGCCACGGGAAGCTCTGCGTTGAATTCCTTCTCCAGTGTCCAGTCTTTTGAGAGTTCAGTAAACAGTAGAGCGAGAAACACGTAAAAGTTGGCAGATCTTAGATGGCTTCCTATTACTGGAGTGGTATAGTAACAGAATATCGCGGCGTTGTCTTCCACAACTCGTTTCATGATGGAAAAGTTGTCTACGCGGATGCGCATACTATAGAATAGCGTTTGTGACTGCTTTTCAGCAGTTTGAGAAAAAATCGCGCGGTTTCATAGTAAATAGGAAAACTAGAAAACTTTCAAAAAGTAGCACAAATAAACCGGAAATGTGTAAATAGCTTTGATGCGGACTGTATATATATATATATATATATATATATATATAGTTACACCTTTACAAGTTAAAGATTTTACTACCAATCAACTTGTAGAACGAAACAAAATGTTCTTCCTGCAAAAGTACCACACTATAGCAGAGAGGGTTCGATTACATCGACGCAGCAACAGCAAGGTGAGACGGTACAAGCATGTTTTGACGTACTAATGCAAATTGCCGCGTAAATTGTTGTTTTGATCAGGGAGAATACGACAGTTGTATTGCATATATATTTTTTTCGTGGGATTACACACTGATGACATGTTACAGAAACTTTACGAACAAATCAACCTTCTAAGAGAGTTATTAGATCAACCGCTGGCGTTGGCACGTATACCCTGGAAGGCGCGGCAGTTAGTGTGACGGCTATTCGTATGGTACTGCATTCAGAGGAAATTTATGTTCTTACCAACAGAGTTGAGGCATGTTTTATTTGTGCATGAGAGTGTTCGTCGCTATGTGTCTAATTGCGCTTTGAAATGACTCTATGACTCATTGCTTTGCTCAAATTGCCATTGGCCTGGTCATGTTGAAGATGGCTGTTGATCTAGGCGACATACGCGTTCAGGCTCGTTAAGACGAAAATTAAAGCATGATAAAAGTTTCAGAACGAAGAGTCACAGACGAGTAAGGATTGCCGCAGCCGATCATTGCGATTCCGAGCGTAATGAATCTGACTTTTCTCAACCTTGCGTTGAGTCTATTTGTAAAGAGATATGTAAAATGGACAATGTTTATATGAAAGGTAGTAGGATCCTTGTAGAGGTAAACATTGCTGGTAAATTAACCTCTTGAATGTCGTATTGATACTAGAGCAGACGTGTCTCTTGTAAACGAGCTGCCATGGAATTGTTTAAGTTAAGACAGCCAAAGTTAGCTACTGCAACGGAACAGCTTAGAAACGCTTCTTGTGCAATCATGTCTTCCATGGTTACTTTCAAAAAATTTTGTTCGCTTTTGTAATACCGATACATCTATCCAATTCTTTGTCAACAAAGACGGAGGTACAAATCTTTTAGGCATGGACTTGTTAAAGAAGATTAGTCTAACTCAACAGTGTAATACCTATCTTTATAATTTGGGAAACCAGAACTCACGCACAAGGAATTTGCAAATGGGTCTCCATACCAATCAGCTGCTCTGGCTACATTAATTTTACAGTGTCCGGATAAATTTTGTGACGCTCTGGGTTGTTGCATTCAATGTGCCAGTGTGAAAGTCCAGTCGAATTTATCCCTAAAAGTTTTGTGTTCGTGTTGTACAGGGAGGTATTATAGTATTGTAGCATATTACATGTAAATAACTTGATTTATATATTAGTTATCCGTGACACGTGTACAAGCCAGTGAAGCTTTGGACTGGTCACTCTTTAAGAGCCGATTTTTGTGTAGTGTTGTGTTATACCAGTTAGAGTAGTTACAATAAAGGTATACACATAATACACTTTTAATAGCCATTTGAATTTCCCAGCAATTCTGGCTACTTACTCCTAGTCTATATCTAAAAGAAGGAGACATTTTTTTAATAAGGAGAGATGATCAATTTCTTCCCCAGTCAGTACAGTTAATTGTCTGCTTATTTTGGTATTTCTAATTCCTGATCTTGTGCGTGTACTGTGAGTATTCTCTCGTTTGTGAGAGAGCAGTGCCTATTGGTACAAAGTAAAATATAGTATTATTATAAACTTATCTTTCCTCTCACGTTACCTACACAATAATTGTTAGTTTGCTGTATTTTCACATGTACGCATTATTGCATGGTATCTGTTTGCTTCAAGCAATCCTGCCATAAGACTAAGACCATTGTTCGCATATAGAACTAATACTCTTTGGACAGCACAAATACATAGCAGCGATAAAAATATAATTGAAAAAACACCAAATATTTGAAAATGCATACTTTGGGTCAATAATGAAAATATACTATTTACATACTAATAATCTTTATGTGATACTTAGGGTCATACTGGTTCTCAAGGTCTCCCAGGCGGATTGGGTGGTACCGGAGCAAAGGTTAGCACAATAGATATCAAACCGTCATTTACTTTGTTGAAGTACACACATATATTTTCCTGTATTTATTTCGAAGATAAGCTTTTATTAAGTATTTCTAGTTTTACCAAAGTTCAGCGTTACACATTATCTGTTGTAGTCTATTCTTATTTTATAGCTAGTGTAGTCTGAAGAGGCATACTTCATTCAAGTGTTTTAAAGGGAAAAACATTCTGTGTTACTAATGTTAATCAGACTTCTGGATACAAATTCTTATTCATATTAATTAATTAATGAGCTAGTTAGGTAACACAAAAACAAAGAAACACAGATAGACAATAAAATTACAACACACGCACGCACACGCCCAGAAACACACACATACACACAAACAAGCAAAGAAACACACACTTAAACAGAAATGTAAACAAAGAAAGAAAAGAGCAGTAAAGAAGATTTTAAAATTGCCGTAAACTTACCGTAAATGTAATTCTATGTGCGTTTTGCAAAAGGGTGACAAAGGAGACGAAGGTGCAGTTGGTTCTACAGGCAAACAAGTCAGTAAATTATTGAAACAAGCCATCTAGCAATATCTAGTTTTTCTGTGTATTTACAGGGTCTTCCAGGTTTAACCGGTCCTCCAGGTCCACCGGGTCCACAAGGTCCTCCTGGGAAATCTGGATCAACAGTATGATGGTTATTAAAACAAAACTAACTGAAAAATCAATAAATAACAATATATGTCACAAATTGTTACTACCCATTTACTAACTACTACTACTTACTCTGCAGGGAGCGGTGGGTGTAATCGGTCCAGCTGGTCCACCTGGCCCACAAGGATTACCTGGAAAGACTGGACCAGCAGTAAGACAAACTCGTAGATATTGGAAACAAAGTGTTTATCTAATCCTTTTTGCAGGGTTCTTCTGGGCCTAGAGGTGCTAGAGGAGAAACAGGACTACCTGGTCAAATAGTATGTACAATTGGTTATAAAACAGACTAATGATTAAACAGGATTGTGGACTGGTTCACGAAAGGAAGACTTCTGCTAACCGAAGATCTTAAGTTAATAACGATAATGTGACGTTTGAATTTGGCATTTGTTTTAATAACATT
Organism: Corticium candelabrum; assembly: GCF_963422355.1. NCBI lineage: Eukaryota > Metazoa > Porifera > Homoscleromorpha > Homosclerophorida > Plakinidae > Corticium > Corticium candelabrum. Next base: position 4,638,646 of record NC_085093.1, on the reverse strand, counting down.
TACATTCATGCATTACCGCAACCATTCATCAAAACCTACATATGATATAGTAATTAAATTGACGTGTTTCTAATGGGTGCTAGCAAAGTCATATTTGAAGAGGATTATAGACTTACAAACACATGCAATATAAACTCGTGCCTTAGCTTCGGTTTTGTACTGTACGACTTGCACAATCAAAGTTTACCGGTTTATTAATTAACATATTTCGTTGTAATTATGTAAGCTGCCAATTGTTTTGTTTTGTGAACAAAAGACTGCATGTATGTGCCGGTAAATTGTTAATTGTAATATTAATAGGAAAAGAGTAGAACTCAGTCCGTCGAGAAAGGGTTTGATCAAAAACACTCCACTTTCTTACCCAACGTCCTTACAGAACAATCTTTAGGATTAACAAAAAAATAAAATGCATGCACCTGTGTACATTAATTAAGACAATTATAATTTGCTTCTATTCAACTACATATCCTTTTTGAATATTTTGATTACTGAAGTCGCTAAATTTTAAATTAGTTGGAATTGAATTACTGTTTACTTTAATTAATGCATGATCAATTTTAGTTTATCTAAATATTTTATTGCACAAAATTTTTGTCTGACTTAGAATTTAGACTTAGAACTATTTTGTAGCGATGATAATAAAAGATTATTGTTTTTATGTTTTGGTACATTTTGACATAATTTATCTGTAAGCTGATTTTGGCAAAAAATACTTAAACAAATATATGGCTATTACTGTCAAGGTTTAGTAATTTTACGCTCGTGCTGTCTTAGGGAGACAGAGGTCCAACAGGTCCGAGGGGCATAGAGGGATTGGATGGCGTACCAGTATGATTTCACGATAGAAATTATTATGAAGCTACAACTAATTTCTGTAATGTATGAAGGGATCTGCAGGTCCTGTCGGTGCGCAAGGTCCGCACGGTCCGAAAGGTGTAAAAGTGAGTTACACAATAGAAAAGAATAAATAATCATGTTACTGATATAATTATTTGTCTTTATTATTAGGGAGCAATTGGATTACCCGGAGCAAAGGGAGAGGCGGGACCGCAGGGCATTGCTGGACCAGAGGTTCGAAATTGAGCTGAATTTCTAATGCTATGATAATGCTTGCTTTTGGCTAGATGAGTGAAGATGTTTTAAATCGCTATTTTAACCCGGTCAAAGGACTATTACAAAGGGTATATCATGGATGAAAAGTAACGTCTCTTTCTAAGTCATGATGGGATCGTTATGTGTTATAGATACAAGGACTGGAACAGTGGAAAGTACAGGTAACGAAATGTAGTATATCATCTACGGTCAATCTTCTCCTCTGTTATTTTAATTAAACGAAAAGCCAACGGCTGATAAAGTGTACTACACCGGATGTAAGTATAGTGGGAGCTCTAGAGCTGCTCCTGCAGACATCTTTACTGCTGTCAGTGGAAATCATTGCACAAGTCCTGTTGTGAACCAGTAGGACGTCCGAAAAGCGAATTAGCTAATTTTAATAAACCGGTTTGCTAAACCAAACTTTACAAATCGTTAATGAAATTTAGGTAAACGGGCAGACAAAATATTTTCCTCTTATTGTGAATTGACTGAGTCATCCACGGCTTGCACTTTGATTCAGCAATGTATAAACAAAACTAAACAGAGAGCAGACAACAGTCAACAAGAAAGTAGTTTCTTTGCAACTTCACCAAAATTAACAGTTTTTCGAAACCCTTATAAGTAGACGAACTCTTTCAGTGCAGCTTCCGATGATGATGGAAAGACGGCCTCTTTTGAGCAGGAAATTACTTGCAGATACAGAATGTCTGCAGTGGCAATATATCCTTGCCTCTTTTATGACTATCAAGTTCACGATAACTGCTGCGATGGAAAGAATGTGATAACGATGTTTCCTAAGCAACTAACAGTATAGCAATTTGTACGTGTGATTTTAACTCATGCATGACTGTAAACTTAAACGACAAGTTGGATAGTTCAATTTTAGTAACATGACACAAATACAAATGATTCATTAAATTATATGTCCGTAAGGTTTACAGTGCAGGGCTTGTTTTTGACTAGCCTCGCAAGCCAGGCTCTTCCGCGCAGTCGCTGAGCTAACCGCACGTGAATCACACGAGGAGGAGGAGCTTTTACCGGAATTGCTCCAGCGCGAGAAAAGCCTGATCGCTTTCGAGAACGTCATAGTGACGTGGGACCCCCGATCCGGTTTCATAGCTTGATAAAGCTAATCCTACCAGTATTAGGTAAGCATGTAGGTATGAAAGTTGAGAACACGCGACATCGCTTCACGCACTTGTTTGTTTTGCACGAAGTACGTAGTTGACATCATCGTTCGCTTCTAGTTCGCATGTAGACAGCTCAGCCATGTAATATTCTGCAGTGTCACGACTCTTTTTCAGCATTCAGTTTCGCCAACAGCACACCGCCGAATCTTGATCTGCAACGCGGTAGTTTGAGAAATGAACTTATTGTACGCGGTTAGTGTATATATGTAGCAGTCAGAAACCGTGCATTGAAACAAGTCGTACGTAGTACACGTGCAACTACGAGTCAACTCTAAACTCCCTGAACATGGTAGGTCCACTGCACTGCTGTTTTCCCATGCCTAGATGTTTCCAGTTCACCGCGAGGAGACTCAATATCGTACAAAAGTGCTGCTTGCTGAGTCGAAAGTACCGTCACACAGACTGCGTTAGCAATACACGCCAATCTGATCATGACGTGGAGAGGTCAACAAGCTCTAGGCCACTGTTTTCACGAACCATTGAGTGAAACTGGGCCGGCAGTTCTCACACCATTTCCCCCAAAGATCATAGATGTCAGAGTAGACGCGTAAGAGTGGTGAACAGTTCTACGTCGGTTTCAATTCGCGCAAACCTGCAGATGAGTTCAGTAGAACGAAACGTTGCTGGAGAGTGTAGGTTCAGCGGACCAGTCCTATGTAGGCCATTCCTACGCTCATTATTCACCAGCACTTTGTCCATCGACAGATTCACTGGATTTCGTGTTCACGCGCTCTCCGCGGAGGGCTAACTCGCTGCTTCATGTATCAGCGCAATTACATTAACGAGCTCTTTAGGAAATCGAATTAGCTTTATCAAGCTATGAAACCGGATCGGGGGTCCCACGTCACTATGACGTTCTCGAAAGCGACCAGGCTCTTCTCGCGCAGAAGCAATTCTGCTAAAAGCTCCTCCTCCTCCTGTGATTCACGTGCTGTTAGCTCAGCGACTGCGCGGAAGAGCATGGCTTGCGAGGCTAGTTTTTGACATACATCTTCATACTCCTATATACTAAACCGTTTAACGGAAGTTGTTACAACTGGATGTGCATTGTAATACTTTTGCCATTGCTTATGTATTTATTAAAAATACGTGCAAGACAAATATTTAATGGTGTAGCTATGTTTTACTATAATAGACTTGTAATTTACAAGTTGTGCTATATACCTGTTTTAGCTAGAGCAGGGGCGTAGCGTCCAGTCCGACCGGTCCGGCCATGGCCGGACCGGTTTTGGAAATATGCACTTTCGCCAGACGCTCAATGGCATCAACTTCCGTTTTAAGGATATAGCCGATTAAATAAGTAATATATTTCTGCTCATGCAGTACTTTGTGCGTCGGCCTTGCGTTCTCCAGACGTCAGTTGAAGGTACTGTACAGGCTCGGAGACCCAGCCGATGCGAGGCTAAGATGTGTGCAGGTAATGCAATAAGTATCAGTTTTAGAATTAGACATGGCTGTCATTATAGTTCTCGTTAATTAAAGTTGTCCCGCCCATCTACTAGCGTGCGCTACATTGTCCAGCCCACTAGCGCGCGCTAGGCCGGACCGGTTTTCATTTACTTCCTACGCCCCTGTAGAGGTAACTACATTAGCACTAACATGTTTGTCTAATTATACTTTAGTGGGTACAAAGCAAAATGGCGGTTGCTGCTGATATTAGAGGATCAACAAGTTCAACTTACAGTATTTCAGGTGAAAGCATGTTTCTACCGCTTTTGTTATCAATAGTAATATTGGGTTGGAGGTCTGATGCGATTGTTTTGTACGTGTTTCTAGGTGTAATAACGTACTGGTCGACTAGCAGTCCGTCCTTTTTGGTGGGCGGTATCACTTACAGCAACGGAGCTTTTACAGTTCCATCTGATGGTCTTTACTATATTTACATACAACTGTTCATCGACATGTCCAGCGGTTATGCGTATCCAACCTTGCGCGTAAATCGTGGAATAGTGATGTACATGCATTACCAAATGAGCGGTGGAGACAGAACAAAATACAGCGGCATTATTCGAAGGTTAAGGAAAGGAGACAACGTTGACGTATATGGAAATGGCTTTTCTTACTTTATGCATTATCGATACTCGTATTTTGGTATTTTTAAGTTGAATTAACGAATCTGTAATGCAACATCTTGTGCAGGAAACTGCATTTTAGACTAGCAATCAAACCAATTATTTTTTGAAACTTGATTGTCGTTTCGTATCGTTACGCTGGTTTTGCAAGGAATATATTTTATTGTACAGATTTGCCTGTTTTATGTTAGCTGGCGTTAGTGTTTTTGAATTATACTCTTGTCAAGTGCCTTTGTTAATTAAAACAAACATTTCGAAAGCCTTGGTCCTGTGCATCTTTTATTCTGGATCCTTCGCGCAAACGGGATCCAAAAAATTTCTTGCAAACAGGATCCGAGCGGCGCGCTGATACCGACCGTTTCAACCTCTTCATCGATAACGATGCAAGGTCTCTGCGCTTGCTCTAGCAGTTGTACGGCCGCGCCCTTTACGGCGACGCGGAAGTCGCCATTTTCATAATGCCTTTCACTGTGCCAAATGCACCGAAACATGTAGATCGCTTTGCAAATATTATTTGCAGGCTCTAAAAAATAAGAGAAGACAATAGTCTTCCTCGATGGGAGAAAAAATTGACACTTCACGTTAAGTGTTGTCGCTCTGCGATTATTGCCATGGCGACAATATTGAATTAGGCGTAAGCAGCGTTTTAACTTATATAGCGTCTGATAATGAATTGTTTTAACTGTTTTTGTGACAATTTAATAGTGCGTCAAAAGGGGTACACTAAGTGTCCGTCCGTGCTCTCTCGCACAGGTGAGAATGAAATGAGCACTCTTATTATTAACACGAGGTTGAGCCTCTGGTTACAGTAGTGTTGTCGTCGACCGACTAGACGGATGTGTGTGTAGACAACCGATGAGAATCAGACCATTCTTTCACGCATTCGTCGCGGACGCCAAACACGATCTTATCGCGTATTAGAAGATCACGTTGGTCACCAAATTCGCACAACACCGCTTTTACTTTCAGCTCGGTAACCCATTAATCTACTGCCTCACCTTCTAACTGGTCTCTCTACCAGAATCTGTGTCTCTCGTATACAGTGTTGCGCCTGGGTTTGCAATATGTCTTGAATTGCTGGAGTACAGCGTTGACATCCTGTCTAGGATCAGGTTGCTCTGCTTCCTCAGTGGCGTACGCAGGCATGTTTCCAGGTTGCCCGGAAACCCCCCTTAGAGGTGGGCGTTACCGCTAACGGTACACAGATGTCTGGGAATTCGAGGCTATGTTGTAGCACGTGTCTAACGCGCTGTCTTCTCACTGCTATAAGTGCCAGTAAGGAATGAAGCGTCAGTTGACATTGTCGCAGTTTGTAACAGGGCCTACAGCTGCTGAAGATGGACCCCTCGGAGCGAAGGCTCGAATTGACAGTCAGCTGAAGCGGACAAAGATGAGAGTAAATATCAAATATCAATTAAACCATTAATATCAATATTAATCTAGATATTGATATAAAAAGTTATTAAGATTAATAATATTGATATTAATATAAACAGATCAATATTATTGATATTAATATGGAAACCTCCCAGAGAAATCCTGGGTACGCGCCTGTGAATCTTGTGGCGGAAACATGAACGTCTGGTAGATGTCTTGGGCTTCAGGCCCAGCCCATGAAGAAGTATGGCCGTCTGCGTGGCGGGTGGCTTTTTGTCTAACTCAGACGCCTGGAAGTAGGAACGAAATTTTTGTTCCCACTTGCGCCACGTTTCAACGAGGTTGCGGTCGCAAAAACGACATTTCTCCCGGTGGCTTGAGTCGTTCCATCCTGACACCATGTAATGCTTTCAGTTGTATTATGGAATCTAGTAACGCAACTCAACACAGCTAAGTTACTCGCTGTTCCGCTCTTTAGCATACATTCTACTACGCATGCTCGAAGTCTTAAACTAATAGAGTCACTACTGACTACTGTCACAGTACTGTACATGCAGTTCCCACCAAAGACGAGACGGCAGTACGGTCACAGTAGCCTCGTCTCCAGGCCCTCTTGCGCGGCCGGAGACCTCGCAGTTCAGTCCAATATCATAATGTATTATGTTAGTGCTGCGTATTAGTTCTGCGTATTAGTGCTGCGTATTAGTGCTGCGTATTAGTGCTGCGTACTAGTGCTGCGTATTAGTGCTGCGTACTAGTGCTGCGTATTAGTACTGCGAATCAGTGTCGCGTATTCGTGCAGCATTATTCACTAGGCATTTTATCTAAAGCATTATACACAAAGCATTATACACAAAGCATTATACACAATGCAATATGCATACTGCATTATATACAATGTTTTTCCTCATTATATTAGTGCTGAGTATTAGTGCTGCAGCATTTGTTTTGGCATTGGTAGCACGCCATATCTCAGCAGCGTCTGAATCACCTGATGCTCTTGCAAGTGCACAAGGGCCATACTGACAGCCTTAATCTTGTGGAAGTGGCAATTGACTTCATTACTGGTCATGACCATAGAAAAGATGTGTTAGGTACAGAGTTCAAAGTCTCTGATTTTGAATTTTAAAGTACTTTTATAATGTTAGTAATAGTGTCGTTACTGTTAAAACTAAAAAGATGTATGACCTATTGTCTTAAAGACTTATCGCCCTAGGGCCGGCTCTTCCCTGGCGACCAATAAAAATTACTTAATGACCATGCCCTTGGCCACGCCTTTTAGCGCGTTAGGCAGCCCCACCTTTTTTGCTTTCGGCGGGCCTGTGAAGCGCGGCTAACAAAGGAGAGCTAATTTTGCTATCAAGTGGCATACCAAGCATTAGAGGCCAATAGGATACCTTTGAGATAGATACCATTGTGCAATTCTAAATTCAAAAAGCGGGAACGTTCGCGCAACACAAACAAAAGCTGATGCTATACTGTACTCTGTGGCGACTATGCAGATATTGTCAAATAAATCCCTTACTACTACTGCCATCACTTTCACTGCCATCACCCTCAACTGTCACTGTCACTGTGACTGTGGCGTGTATGACGGAATCTGGTAAGAGTGCATTCAATCGTTTGAGAATGTCGATTCTATTTGTATACAAAGAGACCAGCAGATGTTTTTGAACTTTGTCGTATGTCAAAGTGGCACCATCGAGTTAAGTTATTAGAACTTGTCTCTGTACAATTGGCTAACCTCCACACATTGTGAAACAAGCAGATAGCAATTACTAAATGCCTACATGTTTGAACCCTCTTCCTTTACAACCTACACACTTTATTGGCTCAAAGAGTGCCTTCTGATTTAGTACCGCACGTGAATTGCCAAAGAGGATTACCGGGGAAGCGATGTATATTATCATAGAGCTGCCGCATTTGTAACATGTTACGCCAATTAACTCAAAATAGTTCCATTTTGTAGATCTTGATCAACACAATAGATTGTACGCAAAGGATCTGATCGGTTAGCTTCACGTGATAGTTGGAATACAATGATGATTCTATTGTGTGTTTAGATCTTCAAGAACTTAGTACGCAAAGCACCTGATTAGAAAATCTGATCATGCAATTTCGTCTCACCCTTTTAGTAAACCATATGCAACAGACGGATACCTTTGCAAGCAAAGCTTTAGATAACGTAATAAACTGATATCTGCTGACATGCTGTTTCTAACCATACCGAGATCATCGCTTGTATAGATATATGGCCAGACGTCCCCAGAGATATTGCAGATCTTCGAATATTTTAGAGAACAGACAATATAGTTTATGGAGAGGGAACGGATGTGAAGCGTGAGCTCAAGAGCAACGACTGGCGCATGCTTGACATGCACATGTCACTGAGTTACCTACAACCCTGTAGCCGCATGCGAACTTTGGTGAAGCCACCTGCACTCGCCTTGTGCATGCCTATCCTGCATGAACTCAATTATGCGTTCCCTAGAAACACCGACAGCGCGACAGCAAACCTGTTTATCGGCGCAGTTACAATATTAAGCAGCAGTAGCTCTAACTGTGAGCTTGTACTCATAACGATGAACCAAAGAATCTTAACAATAGGCGTGATTCTCTAGTCTGCACTTTGTACATTGACATCTTCAAACTATATAGACTCAATAAGAGGTCGGACTTTGCAGGACACTATACTACGATCAAGATATTATTTTACCATCGACTAGGATTTGATTTAGACTGTGAATTTATCAATGGTCTTAATGGTTCATGGTCAACGATGTCATCAACAGTCTCAATAATCAATAATCAATTTATATTCGTGCAATGTGGCACAGCATCAATAGTAACTGATTCATTTATATCGGTGCTATATGACAATAATAACTAATTCATTTATGTTCGTGCTGTGTGGCACGTAGCACAGATATAAATTAATTGGTTACTATTGAGGCGTTTGAGGTCATTGTTGGCCCTGAGCAATTCAATAGCATTGATAGAGTTAGGAGATAAATCAATTAGTTACGACATCTGCCAATTCTCACACATTTTGCATGAATCTCACCTGTTTAGTCTCTCACCACGTAAACCCCTCTCACACGTGTTGTTGCAACCTACACACTGCTAAACAGATCACCCATTTAATCACAAGACAACATAATTATATAAAATGTGATACGTAAAGGGATATGTGAGGCCGCATTGATTACAGAGTTTCCTGTTTCGTCGTTCCTTGCTCGGAAATGTCAGTTGCATCTCAGTAATGATTACAAGCTTCTTTGTTTGGATCTTTGTATTGAGACGTGCAATGCCCAGATTAATGTCACGCACAGCGTATGCTGTAGCTATACTGCCAGTTATATTTCTTGTATAGGGGAAGGCCAATTGAAAGTTTCTGTTATCATTGAATGTTGCTTATATATCGAAAATCGACCGCAAACGCTCACCACTAAACCGCCTTCCCTAGAACAAGAATTCTTACGCTGTGCGTACGTGACGTCCAAAACAGCTTGCAAATTGAGCAGAACATTATCACGAGCACTACAGTCAGTCCACTCTGTGAATGTGGACAAGCATAGAGAAAAAATGGCTGGTGAAGGTACGAAGTCCTAACGTTGAGGAACTTTATCTTGATTGGTATACTGTAACTACTGCTGTATGATAAAGAATCGCTATCGTTTGTGCTGACCGATTTATGTTTATTTGAAGATGATTTCGCGTATCCTTGCGCAATAAAGGAGAGAAAACAACGTGAACAGCAGCGACAAATGGAGCAAGTTGGACTTGTTGTTTGAGATGAACTCAACTAATATATCACAGTGTTTATTGCAAGTAGGAACCTGTTAGGACCAAGGCAATCGAAATGTTTGTTTTAATTAGCGAAGGCACTAGACAACTGTCTAATTCAAAAACACTATCATTAGCTAACTTATAAACAGCCAAACCTTTATAAGAAAATATTGTCATTGCAAAACTAGCGTAACAATCAGATTCTATATGAAACGACAATCAAGTTTCACACAATAATTGGTTGATTGCTAGTCTAAAAATGCGGTTTCCAGTACAAGATGTCGTCATACAGATCCGTTAATTCATCTTAAACATACCAAAATACGAGTTTTGCCAATGCATGAAGTACCGACCTCCATTTCCTTTTATGTCAACGCTATCTCCTTTCTTTAAGCTTCGGGTAATGCCGCTGTATTTTGTTCTTACTCCGCCGCTTAGTTGGTAACACATGTACATCACTGTTACACCATTTATGCGCAGGTATGGATACGCAGAACCACTGGACTGTTCGACGCGTAGTTGCATGTAAATATAGTAAAGACCATCAGATGGAACTGTAAGAGCGCCGTTGCTGTAAGTGATACCGCCCACCAAAAAGGACGAACTGGACGTCGTCCAGTACGTTATTACACCTAGAAAAAACGTACACAACACGCGCATGCATCAGAACTCCAACACAATATCACTACTGATAACAAAAGCGGTAGAAACACAATCTTTTACCTGAAATAGTGTAGTATGAACTTGGTGATCCTCTAATATATGCAGCCACCGTCATTTTGCTTTGTACCCACTAAAGTATAATTAGACAAACATGTTAGTGCTAATATAGTTACATTTAACTAACACAGATATATAGCCCAACCTGTAAATTGCAAGTCTATTTTAGTAAACATAACCACATTATGAAATATTTGCCTTGCACGTACTTTGAATAAATACATAAGCAATGAGAAAGCTACTAACATACACAACCAGTTGTACCTACTTCCGGCACACGGTTTAGTATATCGGAGTAAGAAGATGTATGTCACAAACAAAGCCTGCACTGTAAACCTAATGGCGATATCATTTAATGACTAATATGCATTTGTGTCCTGTTACTAAAATTAAACTATTCAACTTGTCGTTTACATTTCGGTCATCCATGAGTAAAAATCACACATAGAAATTTCTGTATTGCAAGTTTCTTAGAAACCATCGTTATCACCTTTTTTCCATTGAGCAGTTATCGTGAACTTGATAGTCATAAAAGAGGCAAGGATATACGTATTGCCACTGCAGACATCCTGTAACTGCAAATGATTCCCTGCACAAAAAGAGGCCGTTTTCCCATCAACACTGAAACATGCACTAAACGAGTTCGTCTACTTGCAAGAGGTTGCGAAACTGTTCATATTTGTGAAGTAGCAAAGTAACTACTTTCTTGACCGTTGATTGCTCTTTGTTTAGTGTTGTGTATATATACATTGCTGCCTCAATATGCAAGCCACAAATGACTTAGTCAAATCAAAGTGAGAGGAAAATATTTAGTCTGCTCATTTACCTAGATTTCATTGACAATTTGTAAATTCTGGTTAAGCAAATCTGTTTATTGAAATTAGCTACTTCGATTTTCGAACGTCCTACTGGTTTACAACAAGACTTGTACAATTAATTCCAATGACAGCAGTGAAAATGTTAGCAGGAGCAGCTCTAGAGCTTCCACTATAACTATATCCGGTGTAGTACACTTTATCAGTCGTTGGATTTCCTTTAATTAAAATGACAGAAGAGAGGCGTGACCGTTGATCAGATAGTACATTTTGTTACCTGTTGTTTCCACTGTTCCAGTTCTTGTACCTATAATACATAACGATCCCATCATGACTTAAAAATGAGACGTTAATGTTCGTCCATGGTGTACCTATTGTAATAGTCCTTTGACCGGGTTAAAATAGCGATTTAAAACATCTAAACTCATCTATCCAAAGCAAACATTATCATGACAATAGAAATTCAGCTCAATTTCGAACCTCTGGTCCAGGGATGCCCTGCGGTCCCGCCTCTCCCTTTGATCCCGGTAATCCAATGGCTCCCTAATAATAAAGACAAATAATTAGATCAGTGAATTGATTATTTATTCTTTTCTATTGTGTAACACACTTTTACTCCTTTCGGACCGTGCGGACCTTGCGTACCAACAGGACCTGCAGATCCCTTCATACATTACGGAAATTAGTTGTAGCTTCATAAGAATTTCCATCGTGAAATCATACCGGAACGCCATCCAATCCCTCTATGCCCCTCGGACCTGTTGGACCTCTATCTCCCTAAATCAGCAAGAGCGTAAAATAACTAAATCTTGTCAATGCTAGTCATATATTTGTTTAAGTATTTTTTGACAGAATCAGTTTACATATAAATTACTGTCAAAGTGTACCAAACCATGAAATATTAGTCTTTTAATATCATCGCTACAAAATTGTTGTAATCTATGAGCATATCGTCAATCGTATGTTATACTTCAGTGCCCCCTGTACTATTATCACAAGGGGTGTGAAACTCAAAATGCTAAATCAGACAAGAGAAATATCGGTGCAATAAAATATTTAGATAAACTAAAACTATAGTTCTTGCCACTTTTTATGCATTACCTGAAGTCAACAGTAATTCAATTCCAACTAATTTAGCATTTAGCGACTGCAGTATTCGAAATGGTCGGAAGAGTAGATGTAATTGCATTGTTGCAAATTATATTTGTCTTCATCTATACAGGTGCATGTTATTTGTTGGTGTTTATCCTAAAGATTGTTCTGTAAGGCCTTTGGTTATGGAAGTTGATTGCTTTTTATCAAACCCTTTCTCGACGGGCCATGTTTCACTTATTTCCCATTAACACTAAAGTCAACAATTTATGGCACATGTATAAATGCAATGTTTTGTTCACAATGGTTAATTGGTAGTCTACACTATTATAACCATAGATTTTAATTAATAAACCGGTAAACGTTGATTGTACTTTCGTACAGTACAAAACCAAGCTAAGGCGCTAGTTTACATTGCATATGTGTGTATGTCTATAATCCTCTTGAAATGTGCCTTTGCAGGCAACCATTAGAATCATGTCAATTTAGTTAGTATATCATATGTATGTTTTGATGCATGATTGCGGTAATGCATATAGTTGTCATTAAAACAAATACCAAACACAAGCGTCACACTAACGTTATTAACTGAAGAGCTTTGGTTAGCAAAAGTCTTCCTTTCGTGAACCAGTCCACAAGCACGTTTAATCATTGGAGTGTGTTATAAACAATTGTACATACTTTCTGGCCAGGTAGTCCTGTTTCTCCTCTAGCACCTCTAGGCCCAGAAGAACCCTGTGAAAAGAATTAGATAAACACTCTGTTTTCCATATCTACGAGTTCGTCTTACTGCTGGTCCAGTCTTTCCAGATAAACCTTGTTGGCCAGGTGGACCTGCTGGACCGATTACACCCACTGCTCCCTACTCAACAATTAGTAGTATTTAGTGAATGGATAGCAACAATTTGTGACATAAATTATTATTTATTAATTTTTCAATTAGTTTTGTTTCAAATGACCATCATACTGTTGATCCAGTTTTCCCAGGAGGACCTTGTGGACCCGGCGGACCAGGAGGACCGGTTAAACCTGGAAGACCCTGTATACACAAGGAAAATAATATTACTAGATTGCTGCTTTCATCAATTTACTGACTTGTTTGCCTGTAGAACCAACTGGACCTTCATCTCCTTTCTCACCCTTTTGTAAAAAGGTAAATAAAATTACATTTATAAGATTACATTTAGGGTAAGTTGATGGCAATTATAAAAATTCTTTATTGCTCGTTTCTTTGTTTGTTCATATTTCTGTTTAAGTGTGTGTTTGTTTGCTTGTTTGTTTGTATGTGATTTTTGGGCGTGTGCGTGCGTGCGTGTGTTGTATTTTTATTGTCTAGCTGTGTTTTTTATTTCCTTATTTGTTTGCTTCTTTGTGTGTTACCTAACTAACTCATTAATTAATTAATTAATATGGATTAAAATTTGTATCCAGACGTATGCTTAACATCAGTAGCACCGAATTTCTTCCCCTCCAAAGCAATAATGAAGAAAGTAATCTCCTTCAGACTACACTAGCCATAAAATATGAATAAACAACAACAGGTAGTGTGTAAAGCTGAAGTTTTGTCAAAGTAGAAATACCTAACAAAACCTTGTCTTCGATATAAATACAGCAACATTACATGTGTGTACTTCAACAAAGTAAATGACTGTTTGATATCTATTGTACCAACCTTTGCTCCAGTATCACCCAATTCGCCTGGGGGACCTTGAGAACCGCTGTGACCCTAAGTGTTACAGAAAGATAATTAGTATGTAAGTAATATAGTTTGTTAGTGACGATAACTATATAAATTATTTTTGTGTTTCCAATCATATTTTTGTCACTGCTATGTATTTGTGCTGTCCAAAGAGTATTTGTTCTACATGCAAACAATAGTCTTAGTCTTATGGCAGGATTGCTTGAAGCAAGCGGATATCATTCAATAATGTTTACATGTAAAATTACAGCAGACTAACAATTATTGTGTAGTTAACGTGAGAGAAAAGATGCGCTTATAATAATAATAATAATAATAATAATAATAATAATAATAATATATTTTACTTCGTACCAACAGGTTCTGCTCTCTTACAAACAAGAGAATACACACACGGACAAGATCTGGACTTACAAATACCAAAATATACAGACAATTAACTATAATGACTGGGAAAGAAATCAATCTTCTCTTCCTATTCAAAACGGTCCTGTGCTTTTAGATATATACAAGGAGTAAGTGGCCGGCATTGCTGGAAAGTAAGAACGGCTATTAAAAGTGTATTGTGTGGATACCTTTATTATGACCACTCTAACTGGTATAACACAAAAATACTCAAAACCCGTTCTCAAAGAATGCCCAGGAAAAGCCTTACTGGCTTCCGCACGTGTCTCGGATACCTAATATATACATCAAGCCATTTACATGTGACACGCTACAGTACCATAATACCTCCCCGTACAACACAAACGCAAAAAAATTTGGAATCCATTCAACTGAACTTTCACACTGGCACATTGACTGCAACAACCCAGAGCGTCGCGAAATACATCCGAACACTACGAAATTAATGTAGTCAGAGCAGCTGATTGGTATGGAGACTCCTTTACAAAATCTTTGTGCGTGAGTTCTGGTTTCCCAAATTATATAGATAGGTATTACACGGCTGAGCGAGACCAACCTTCTTTAGCCAGTCCATGCCTAAAAGATTTTTACCTCCTCCTTTCTTGACGAACAATTGGATAGAGATTTCGATATTACAAAAGCGAAGACAATGTTTGAATGTAACCAGCAAAGCGTTTATAAGCCGTTCCGTTGCAGTTGCTAACTTTGGCTGTTCTAAACAATTCCATGACTGCTCATTTACAAAAGACACGTCTGCTCCGATATTAATACGAAAATCAAGAGGTATATCAGCAATGTTTACCTCTACAAGGATCTAACTTCCTTTCACATACACATTATCCAATTTACATATCTCTTTACAAATAGGCTCAATGCAATGTTGAGAAAAGTACGATTCATTACGTACGGAATCGCAATGATCAGCTGCGGCAACCCTTGCTCGCCTGTGACTCTTCGCTCTGAAACTTTATCATGCTTTAATTTTCATCTTGACGAGCCTGAAAGCGTTGGTTGCCTAAATCGGCAGCCATCTTCAACATGACCAGGCCAATGGCAATTCGAGCAAAGAAATGAGTAATAGTGTTTTTCAAAGGGGATTTAGACTTTTAATGACGAACATCCCCTGCACAAACAAAACATGCCTCAACTCTTTTGGTAAAAACATGATTTTACTCTGAAGGCAGTACCATACGAGTAGCTGTCACACTAACTGCCGCGCCTTCCGAGTACGTGCTAACGCCAACACTTGAGCTAAAGACTGGCTTAGAAGGTTGGTTTGTTCGTCACGTTGCTATAACATGTCATCACTGTATAATTCGGCGACAAATATATATCTCTATACTACTGTGGTATTCTCCCGTATCAAAACAACAATTTGCTGCAATTGCCTTAGCACGTCAAATGCACAGATACACAAAATCAGCAGGACCGATTGTCAATAAAGAACGGAGGTTTCGATCTCATACCAGCAAGAGATACAGCTCCTTCTGCATTTTTAGGAGCTTGGGCAAACAGTTTGAGCCATCTACCTGTTCATGACGATTATGTGAGGCCCATGTGTTCCTACGTGATTGATGATTTTCAGTCTTCAAACTATTCGATTTCTACTCATTTGAATTCATCCCTGCATGATCTACACAACGACAGTCAGTCACTAAAGGAAATAATCCCTTCTATCTCAAGTCTTCGAGATTATCCGAAAAATTGCAACGTCGTCTGCAGTTAGTCGAAAATAAGAGCTCATTTCAACACTATCTTGAAGTGTGTTCTACAGATAAAGAAAAAGCAAAGTTGATCAGTTCATCAGGTGCCAATGCAGGTAGTTGGTTGGAGGCGATTCCAAGCACGCAGCACTTCACACTGAGCAGTGCACAGTGTCTCACTGCAGCACTTATGCGGCTTGGTGCACCCCTGCCAGCCTTGAGCAACATCCAAAAATGCACGCCCAATTGCGAAAATTCAGTTGATCTTTATGGCTACCATCTCTTGACTTGTAAATGGGGAGAAGGCCGTATACAGCGCCATGACCATTTATCGGACAGTTTATACGACACGTTCAGGTCTTTAGGCTTTCGATGTAAGAAGAAGCTACAAAATCAATTTCTAGGAAAGAAGCGTCCAGGTGTCGCTGTTTATGATTATAATCAAGGCAAAAAGTTACTGTTGGACATGACAGTTACTCATCCCTGGGCACTGCATAACATTGGATCGAGCAAACGATATCAGGGTATGCTGCATCTTCAAAAGAGCGCTCAAAGAATACCAAGTGTTTGTCTGCAGCAATAGACCTAGGACACTTGTTCCGAACTTTAGGATTGGAATTGTTTGGCCGTTGGGATGCTGAGAGTGTTAACACTTTGAAGGAGGCTCCCTGTCTCGCGCCATCGGCACTGGACATGTCTTGCAAACTATTGGCGGCGTCGATTGGCAGTCTGCCTTCAGAAAGGAAATGCAGATAGGATACATAACAAGATTGCAGCAATTATATGACAGACTCCAATAGATCCTAATTCGATAAACAATATCGAAGCAAGACATTGCAGTATCGATTTTACGTAAATTGGTTTCATTCTTGCGTGTTAGTGTTGATGTAGAGTAGAGGTTGCATTTGTGTCTACATAGCGTATGGTAGTTTGCTTAGCGACTGACTTGATGGTTCTAAATCATATTCTGTACCTACGTTGAAGATTTATTTCAAATATGAGAGAGAGAGAGAGAGAGCAAGAGAGAGAGAGAGAGAGAGAGAGAGAGAGAGAGAGAGAGAGAGAGAGACTTGTGGCTGCACTGGCTGGAGATTTGAACATTTCAATTTGTTGCTAGACTCTGAATATGCAACTAGTCTTCTATTTTCCTTATGTAGCTACTATTTTCTATATAGCTACTTGTCTGGCTTTATAACCGAAGCAGTTGCAAAAGTTTTAGATGGGGCAAAGCTGATTGCACTTAACAAAAATACACAAGATGCACGACCAATAGCAGTTGGCGACTGTTTCGTCGTTCGACAGCCAAAGTTGCATGTTATCATCTTAAGAAAAAGATTTCAATTACCTTGCACCACATCAATATGGAGTTGCCACTCCATGTGGTGCTGAGTTGATGACGCACCTTGTTCAAGCTGTTTTGGAACAAAATCCAAGTTGGATAATTATCAAAGTGGATGCTAAGAATGCCTTCAATAGTGTACACAGAGCTTGGTTTTTGTCTGAAGTGGCGAAGAGTTTGCAGAATTATATCTATTTGTAGCAAAATTTTACATCAACCCTGCCTTTCTCACCATGAGAATTGGCTCGACGACAAAGTACATTCTGTCAGAAGAGGATGTGCAGCAAGGAGTTCCGTTAGGTCCTTCCTTGTTTTCATTGGCTTTGCAGCCAATTCTAATATCATCCGCTGCCAAGCACAATACATTAATAACACCCAGCTACCTCGACGACACCATGGTGTTAGGACCAAAAGAAGATTCAATCCAATGTTATCATATGTTGAAAAATCAATGTTGTAAGATTGGATTGCATTTGAGAGCTGATAAATGTGAGGGTTTTTCTCCATCAGGCATCAACGATAGCAATTGGCCATTATCAGTTCCTGTAAAGAAAAATGGCATTGTTGTATTGGGAAGCCTAATTGGTCACAAGTCCTTTGTTTAAGATGTCTGTTTGAAACAAGTAGATTCTGCAAAAGTTTTCCTATCTAAGCTTCCAGGATTGAACGACGCCAAGACAGCTTTATTGCTTTTACGCTACTGTGGAATACCAAAGATATCGCACCTGCTACGTTGTATTCCTCCTTTAGTTATAGATGCTGCAGCTGCAGAGTTTGATTGTACCGTCATTAATACTCTTGAGGCCATGATAGGGTGCAAGCTATCTGTTTAAGAGATACGGCAACTATCGTTACCAATTAGTCAAGGTGGATTTGGTCTTACAAAATCTAGTTCCACAGCTTCAGTGGCTTTCTTGGATGCTTGGGCTAGTAGCCTTCATCATCTTCCATTGAGAGACCAAAGAATGATTGCTATCTGTGATCATATTAGTTTACATAGTGCGAGAGATTGCCCTGTCAACAACAGTTCAAGTATTGGTATTCACTTGGATAAGACTTTATCTGAAGTTTACAGCTCCTGTGAAACAACAAAGCAACTGATTTCATCTTTGAAGGATTTGCCGAATCATCCAAGAAAGCTCCAGTCTCATTTAAACTCCAAACTGAAAGACAAGAATTTTCATCAATTTTTGCAAGACTGTCAATCTAAGAAAGACATGGCCAGAGTGATCAGCTGTGGAGGACCTACTGCTGGCTGCTGGCTAGACGCAATACCTAGTTCGCAGGATTACACATTGAGCAATGCAAAATTTTGCATGACTTTTATGTTGCG
>NC_085093.1:4592502-4619817 GCF_963422355.1 Corticium candelabrum | reverse complement strand
ACAATAGTGCCCAACGAGCTGCCTGATAAAATGACAAGTGACGGAGTAGATGCGACTATATAGTATACGCGAGCATGTTTCCCAAAGTAACTCCCTCGCTAATACCCACGCTTCGTCACTTCTCGTACACGTCTCCTTTGCATGGAAATGTTGTTGGGAATGAATGACATCATGTTCAATATGCGTATACGTGGGCTCTCTTGATTACGTGCGCGTCTGGTAAGTTGAAGTTGCAGTAGCAGGACTAGCTAATTAATTAATAAAATGGGGTTCCCCTACCCATAGCCATACACGTGATAAGAATTTCTTACACATGACATTTACAACATATCTAGACACTTAAAATGCCAATGAAATTACTGTTGCTAAGACACTTAGTCTATTCATTAAGCTGGATAAACATGTGCCCACTCTGTGTCATGAATAATATTCTGTGTTTATACGTACATAACAATACTTGACTAAATTTCTTTTTAGTCTCTATGTTCTTCCTGTCACCTCACCTACTAATACTCCCATATGATGCCAACGTGATGACATGCTATTAAGGATCCAACATGCTAGCACTTCAACATCTTTCACTTCCTAGAAACCCAAAACAAAGAACTAAAGAGTATAAAGCACGTCACCAAGTAACTGCAGAAAATACTTCAAAATTTGCAGTTCCATATTGGCATAGTCAATGCAAGAGGAAACAAATACAAAATTTTCTGTATTTCTCTGTATTTCGCTGGACACCTTGCGTTGGACTGGCTGTTGAGAGACAAGATCAGAAATGATTTATTTATTACTTTGTTATGGCACTAACCGGTTACAGAGATAGTGCAGCATTTGCTAGAAAAATAGCTGATGTCCAGTTTACAGACTGCATCTTGCAATGATTCTAAACTGTAATACAACAATATCACAGAGCAGTGGTACTGACAACATTTCATTAGCATTAATTAAATCAAGCCAGCCTTTGAGGTCCTCAAGTGTAGGTATGTCTGTTGTTGCAATCCTACACTGGAAAAGCTTGTACAGATACCCACATCAATCCATCCAGTGACCCAGAACATACATGTATGTAACTTCTTAACGTTATGATTAAGCCTTCAAGGAGACAATAATCAGTGTTTACCCTCACACTCCTCTAAGCATCATAATACAACAAATGTAATCAATTCCAGAAAATAAATGTCTAATTCCACATACAACGGTAAAGTACCAGTGATACAAAAATAAAAGAATTTTGCCAATATGTCAACCAAATAGGTAAGTGTAACCAATATTTGATTTAATTGTACTTGATATAAAATTATTCTACTTCATAAAGGTCAAATTTTTCTTAATAAAGAGAAGAGCTTCTGTCCTCTCAACTGTGCATCTGTTGTACCTGTCATTATAAATATTACGAGCAGCAGAAAAAATCATTTCTGAAAGAATGGAGATCGCAGATGAATTCAAGTAATATTGCACAAGCTTGGATAGTAGTTCGAATATTAGCAAGGACCATTCAGACAACCTACATGTACAGAATAATTGTGCATGTTCAAGCTACCAGCTACCATCATGAGAGATTTACAGATTTTGATATAAACCCAATATGCCTATATCAGCTGGTAATCGAGGTGCAAATACAGTTAGGGGTGCAACACAAATATGCTGTAAATTGTTTTTAGACAATAAATTAATTATAGTCCTACATACTAATGTCACATGGTCTCAGTCAAGTCTCATTCTCAGACTCTCGTCACCTCACTCTCGTCTGGCTCTTGTATGTTACAAAGAACAGTTAGTAAGAGACGGAAACCGAACACGAGTCAGATTAAAGGTTTGTGAATGAGACTAGTCTCAGCATTCTGAGACTGCTGTCTGTAATAAACACAAGTAACATGGCAGACTTCACAGATGGGTTTAGTTTGTTGCCCAAGTATTACAGCTCCATTCAACAGGATTGTGTTTACACCAAGCATTAGAAAGACTGTACTGTCTTCTTATAACACGTCACTGGAATAAATACAAATTATATCCCAGAAATAGTAGCACCGTCATCACCACATCATAACATATGTCATATCAGTAGAAGTGAACAGCATGTTAGATTAAACACTATGTTTTCTTTTAGTTAAAATAACAATAACCGATTATCAAATTTATAATCCATTCTCATGACATAATCTGATTTATGTTACAACTATAAGATGTGTATTCGATTGCGTACAAATCTAATCATGAGTCATCCTACTTGTAACTAGCATTAATATAATGTGACAACATTTAGTAAAATAAGTCTAGTTTAACAAAATTGTTAAAAAAGAGAAATAATCCAATTGTGATTGGTGTTAATTAATTAATATTATAAGTCTTACCACTCTGCTTTGGAACCATCCACCAAAGTACAACAAAGTCATACTTTGTTATCTCAACGGCAGACAAGATACTAGCAGAGGTGTGTCTGCCAATTACAATAAGAAACAGAAGTTAGTGCAGTTTGATTGAGTTCACACTGTGCTGTCCCGTATGTGTGGTCTGTTGTACACGATCGAGTGTCCATGAGTGCGCCTCCGTGCTTTTCCGCGGTCGTTCCAAACTATTACATAATCAGTTTCAGATGACTTTTGTGTCACGGCAGCGTCGTTTTAGTGAGAATGTTGATAGCCGACCTTCTGTCTAGGCCAAGAACCTTGAAGAACGCTAAATTTATTAAGGTCTGATACAATTCTGTTGCAGAACAAAACGAACCAGTGTATGTAACTGGAACTGGACTGAATCCAGCCTCAAGTTTCTGTTTGTTGTGCGATCTACAATATCAATAGATTGAACTCCCGGATACTGCATGGATGCCAGACCTCGATATGCGAGAAAGTGCGATGCTACATGCCACTGAAGTCTACATGACAACAAAATTTGCTACGTAATAGTACTGGACTAAATGGATTAGACGTTATCGTACACGTGTCCCGTACTTCAATTCAATAACTCGATTCCTAGGAAATCGTGTAAAAATCGAATATTGCAAAGATTTTTCTGCCGTAAGTTTCAAGAACGCAAATATAAATGTTTGCTGAGAGAGTGCAATATATATATATATATATATATATATATATATATATATATATATATATGTATATATACCTGGAATGGATAGATGAAAAAACTCAAATTATGAGCAACTTTGAAAATTACAGCATTTCTAGTTGTGAACTAAAGGAATAACACTCCATTGCACTTGATCATCGGTATGCTTATCATCTACAAATCGATCCACAGAACAGGTCAAGAAAGACTTACACTGTCTAATTAGTGACTTGATAGTCAAGGTCCACAGCTTCAGTATAGAATAATAAGTTCATTCCCACCTGTGCAAGCGAGCACGAACCGACACTCAGTGTACCCTTTGACGCACTATTAAACTGTCACAAAAACAATTAGAACATCAAATCAGACGCTATATAAGTTAATACGCTGCTTACGCCTAATTCATTGTTGTCGCCGAGGCAATAATTACAGAGTGAGGTTGTGATAACGTGAAGAGTTAATTTTTCACACATCAAGGAAGAGAAATAATTATTGAAAATGATCAATTTGTAACAGCGGTCCCCTGGGTGTAGGGGTGTTAAAAAGCAGTCACTCAATTAATAAGTGAGCATATTTTTGATGGAAACATCTCACGTGATGACGTCACATAACGTAACTATTTTATGTTTAAGTTCTTCAAAACTAGCAAAAAAATTTGAATTTATCAATTCCTAAACGATTCCCCCAGTGGGTCGGGATGGTCGCGAACGGACGGACGGACGTGTATGCACGTACTGACGGACACTCAGTTTACCTATTTGATGTATTAGTTAGAGAAAAGTAGCTCGCTTCACTAGCTAGCAAATTACTATTAGGGCTTAATGGTATAGTAGACAATAACTATGCGTACGCTCAATAGAATCTAATCCTTGCTACTGATTAGAGATTTGTTCTGTTAGTATTAAAACAGTCTGGTACATGGTTTTGTACAGTGTGGGCAGGAAATATGACAGAATGAAGCCAAGTATCGAATTACTGTAAGATTGCAGGCATCATTGATCATAGTGACAATTTTGATGAATGTTTACAGCACGTGTAACTGATGCATGAAAGCAGTTGCACTAGAAATTATCTGTGACGAAGCAACCAGATCAGCATCGGAAATATGGCTATCAGTGATCCACGGAATTCCATGGTCCTACCTTATTCATTAACCACATTACACTAAAGCACATAGTAGCGAAATGTTCTAACAGGAACCCTGCCGATAAATGTGAGGTAATACACTATTATCACCAACTTCACATTTTCATTTGTTCTTAATTGATGTACCGCTACGAACATGGCAAAAAAGATATCAAATCAAGCTTTTCTGCCTTGATTATCTAGTTTAGCATAGTAACGATGCGAACTCTGTTTTCTACTAGAGTTTGTCTGTCAGGCTCTCAAAGATCGAGTCTCTGACTGTGTTCAATGCCTTCATGCAACTTTAACTCTTAATGCTAAATATTACAAGAATTCAGTTGCTACTCTAAAGAGAGAATTACGAGTTCCGCTCGACTGTCTCACATCTCCATTTGGGAGAAAAGAGATGATGATACCCGGATGTATAGCAGACTCCAATGTTACATGAAAACCGGCAGCTTCACGTACTTAAAGTAGCAGCACCTTTCGTCGTTAGCCTATCGTATTACATAAACCCAGTGCCTTTGATTACAAGTCCAAGTAATTAATTATGCAGCTAAACTTACGTGTATTACAATGCCATCCTTTATTGCCAGCCTCTGCTGAGGAAATTCGTAGTTTTGAAGAGCAAATACACCGGAATCGTCTCGACCGACGACCATAAATACACATAAAGACAACACAGTGCTATGTATAAAGGAACGCTTCAGTTGTGATGATGTATATCGATTATTAGTCATGTGACCTGTCAATTGCCATGACAATAAACCTTCGACAATATTGTAAGGCATAGAGTGATTACACAGTCAGTCAAAAATTAGAAAGAAAAGTTTCAGCATTGTGTCATCCAAGAAAACTGAATTTGTCATTCTCAATTTTTCATTAATATATAGATTATCTATTGCATGCATTTAATGCCAAGTCGGACACAATCAAAATAATAAAATAGAAATAGAAAAAAATCATGTTAGTACATTTCTCTTGCATTTCATCAATCAATGCAATTGATTACTCGATCAAATACAAGTCACTATACAAAATTAATAATCTACGTCACAATTCTGTCAGTCTACATCTTTCATTGCAAAGTGCGTTAATCATCTCATAATATTCAAGTAATCAAAATTTGGTGCAAATCACAAGACTCCGGCTTCTAACCATTTAGGTGTAAAGTGTAGAAAAAATATTGCATTTACAGACATTAATACCAACAGTGCATACAGTCAATCCTCGATTTTCCGACACAATAATCCAGCACACCACTTAATGAAGAAGGTACATACATAAACTAATTTACACTCGCTGCAGCTCACTTCATTTCTGAAAATAAAGCCAACGACCGAAATTTTGGAGGGCACGTGCTCCTAGCGGGCGACGCCACTGATCAAACTTGTACTCCAGACAGCATGTATTGTATAAGTTAGTATGTACGTCAACAAACACAAGGCGAGCCGAGCCGTCTAGACGCAATTCGTATCGATATCTCAATCAGATGTTTACTCATTATTTCTAGTTACTTTAGTAGCTAGCTAAGTTGGCAACATCAACTTTGTATTTATAATATTTGATTTCTGTTTTCTATTTTCCAATTTTGATTTTTAGTACTTTTTATTTGTCGATTTGTTGAAGGTTTGACTGTCAAACATAGCAATTTTCTGATTTTACGTAATTCAATCAAAAAGTGAAATAAGAATACAAAACTCTTGGAAATTAATTGGCATAACAGCTAGAAATTAGATAATTAAAACAAAAACCTACAGCAACGGGTGTTCCCAGGCGGTCGCCCGTCCTAGTACTGACCTGCCCGACTCCGCTTGACTTCGGTGATCGGACGAGAACCAGTATGTTAGGAGTAGAATGGCCGTAGGCGATACTAAATAGAAACTGTAAATTACTTATATATCTACGAATGGTATCTCAAGCAAACTTTTCCGAAATCCTCTAATTTCAGAACGGATATTTTCAGATGTGATGTAGACGGCAATCAAAAAAACTGGAATATTAGTTTATTAACTTAACTAGGCATCTGTGAAAAGACGCATACAAACCTGTTTAGGAAAACTTCATTGTCTAGTGAACTCTATAGCTGCAGTTAGCGCACGTTCTTCTGTCTCAACTGTCGCAGGTCAACTTGAGAACTGCATCTCTAGCTTCGGGATACTCTTCAGTCAACTTTCCCCTTACTGCACTCTTAGATTCAGAAAGCTAAAAGCAGGCGTAACCGAGCAACCGAGAAGACTCCAGCCTCTCATAGAGTCGGCAGATGCAAAATTCCAAACCATGTGCCATCATGACCACGTGAAACAAACTTTTGCCAGCACGGACGTCATTACCCATAATTGTCTTTCTCGTGTGTCCAGGAACATCTTTGATCAGATCAAGATGTTATCAGATCGCCCATGTGAAAGTGAAACATTTCGTCCGCGCCCAAAATGATGGAAGAATGACAACCACACCATCTTTCATCATGTAGAATATGTGGCAAGCAGTCGATCGCGTTTTGCTGCGAACGGAATGATTACTTCAACAGACTTCTGCAAAATAACTGCCATCACTACAGCTGCAATCTGACTCCTGTTTCCAACAAAACAGTTGCCTAGCCACAAAAATAAACAAAAGTTATAGAACATAAATTAAACATAATTTGTAATAATTAAATCAACACGTACTTGAGAATATGCATCAAACCACCATGTGGTGTCAGACAAATAGAGACATAGTGACGTCTTAGATTTACCCCACTGGCGGTTTTCATTGCACATTTTAGTTGCATTAGCAACCATCGTTGGTGTTGCCTGAAAACCAATTGGGCAGTCTAGAAACGCAACCATTCCAGCAGTTGCTTGTTGCCATGGAAACGTGCCTTTGCCATCAACAGCTATTTCAGGAGAACACGATCGCTGATCAGCAACTGATCATCAGACCTAAACAAAAATGAAAATAATATATCTAATGTCTGTTAAATCCATTACCAACACCAAACTTCTTGTCTGGTATTAAAACTAGATTTCCCATACAAACACACACAAAACTGCCTTCGAGATTCATGCACCCTTGCTTGCAACTATTAGAAAATCCCAAACACTCATTGATATCTGCAATGCACTACAGTTTACTCCGACCATAATAAGTTCAATTTTTCATGTAGCTTACCGCGACACAACAAACCATCCGACTGAATATTATACCCAGGATTGCATACACACGAATAGCTGCCATGGCTGTTGACACACCAATGTTGGCAACCACCTCTATCAATCCGACTTCATTCATCAACATACCCTTCAAAGACAACCTCAAATTTTAAAAAGTAATATCAATAATAAAGGTGCTGTAACGTGCTATATTATAGTATTACCACATATAAGAGCATTCTGTGAAACATCGAGCACTCGAACTGCACTCGTCGGCCAACTGCAGCGAATGTCTGAGATGTTGATGTCTACTTGAGTATTCTCCAGGCAACGTCGAAATGGTAGTAATCGACAGTCGCATTGGAATGGGTTGTCCCAAGACGTCTGTATTGAAATCGTTCAAACGAAACAGATTTGTATCGAATATTGTACATTTTGTCTGTTGTGTGGGTGACTTACAAGAGTGATAGAGATGAGAAAGATGTTGAAGGCTCATTGATAACAGCAATTCTGTTGTTCTTTAGATACCTTAATTGATTAATTAGGTTAATTAATCAAATTATATTTAGTTTAATTGAATAATTGTATACATACAGTGTGCTCACTAATTTTACTGCATTGTCTATCTAGAGAAACATTGAGAACATTAAACTAACATACCGAAAGAAGCAGCAAGAATGCAGAAACGGATGTTGAATTGTGTTCACACATGCGCAGTCGATATCCGTCCTCGCTAGTAGAGTTTGATAACTGCGCATGCGTATACATTAAACTGCCAGGCCACACTGAGGCGGTGAACGGAAATAACTAGGACACAATTATATAATAAACCATCCATTTAGAAATAGGGTTAGAAGGAACCGCCGGGGCAACGGAGGCCATGGGGCCCCCAAATCAGTAACCAGTATGGTCACTATACACGAAATAGGTCATCGTGAAAACGAGCTACGTACCAACACGTCCACACAGGAATTACTGGTAGGCTCTTTATCGCTTGTACTCAGATAAGTTTGCTGTTCCTTTGTTAAACATCTGGAACTGAGTGAGAAGCCATTATAGTTTTTAAATGATGTAAGTAATTCTAATGTAAGCAGTCACATTACAACATTACACCACGTGAAAATCAATGCTGTAGTGTACAGAAATAACGTTTACACACGTTCACGGTTTTTTCATCTCTTTCCAGCTCCACGGATAGACAAGTTGTCCCAGCAATTGCAACTCTAGGAGATTCATGATATCAAACATTCGGATCGGTGTTGGGCAACCGCTCCACTGCTACAAACTCATCCAACTACACGACTGCCTCTGTATTCACAACAAGTTCTAGAAGAGTAGGAAAGTTCGAAGTCAATAATTCTTACTTTGAGAAGAAGGTGGATGCTCGATAAACTACATTTTAAAAATTAATTAATTTTGACTGTTTAATCAAGAGCAGATGTGTTACGATGATTGCAGTGGCGTTTTCAGCTCAAGCTTAATTCCACCTATTACGCGATATCATTACATGTAGCAACTAACGAGTTATGTCACATAATCCATACCTGGAAACTGAAGAGGATTCAACAGTCTAATCGATAAGCCATACATAGTCAACGTGGTAGAAACACTGATTGAGATGCTGATGACCAGATGTAAAGACAAGACACTGAGCCGCAACTACACATGTACGATAACAACATAAATACAAAATTTAATCGTTGCGTATCAGTCAGCTTACCAGACTAAACACAAAGTAGTACATCGATACAGTGGGTAAGAGAAAAAACAAAACTGTAAAAAGTAGAGTGCCAAGGAACAGCTGAAACACACACAGAATCATTTACTCACGTGGTGAATTAGAAATATCAACAACGATGCAACCTGAGCGACATTTTACTTACACGAGTCAACTCTGTTGCGAAGAACATTCCACTTTTTGCCTAGAAGAAAACAAGTTAATCCTGTGTGTGTGTGTGTGTGTGTGTGTGTGTGTGTGTGTGTGTGTGTGTGTGTGTGTGTGTGTGTGTGTGTGTGTGTGTGTGTGCATTTACTCTAATTTTGTACCTGTAAACAATCTCCACAATCACTCAAAAGCATACACTTGCACGCTGTAGATTATAATCGACGGCAATCAGCAACCACTCACGCTAACGGCTCACATAAGTAACAAGCTAACTTTGCAGCAAAGACGTAAAAGCAATATATATGAAAGGTCATGACAGACGATATCACCCAAGAGAGCCAACAGTACAGACATACCCAAACAGCTCGACAGCGTGATAAAGAATACAATGGGATACAGTAGTAGACCAACAACAAATCGAAGATAAGCTAAACAAGTAAGTCAAAAACATTAGTCGCACTCAGACCACTATCCATAATCCGACTTCATACCACTCCAGATCCCAATGAGATACAGAAAGAATTTCACCGAGCAATTGATCTAGTGCGCTATTCAATTTCAGCTCTGCCGGGACAGCCATCAACCAGACCAACTGCCTTTCAACTAGTCCCATGGCATCTTGCCCATTGTCAGCAATGAGTTTAGCCATGAACGATATATTATTGTCAGACAGTAGCCACAATGAAACAGCCATGCCTGATATCATATCCATAGCATTAGACCATGCCATGCTCGACAATCTACGAGACAATTGTATGTACATACAGTAACAAAGGTATTATATAAACGTTTGATTGAGATACCGCGTCTTGCCTTGTTTCACGGCGTGCAACCCTATTAGAATGTTTTCTTATCAGTGCCTGTTTATATTTGGGCAATTTTAGCGAAAGAACAAGTTTATCCGGGATAGTGAAGAATCATGGCCAGATGATCCCAAGTCAAAGAGACTGCCATCGCTCTGCATGCATGAATGGCTGCAGTCTTGAAGGCCTTATTGTCTTCAACACCGTACAGCTTTTCGGTCAGCCTAGAGACAAGCCAACACGCGGACGTTCCGTTTCGTTTCACAGCTTGTCTGCATGCCAGAATTCTTTTGCTTTAGAGATGACGACACTACATCTGTGAGAAAGCCGGACCCTTGTTATAGCAGCCGTTTCCTTTCTCGTCTGATTAATCGTTTCAACTTCAAATTCGGCTTTCATGAAGCGACAGTCCGACACTCGAGATTTCAGTAGACAAAGTTAGTTTGGCGCCCGTTGATATTGAAAGAGAATCGGTGAGAAGTATTAACAAAATGACACCTTTCTGTTTTATTACAGACATGTAACAGCCAAGTGATGTTATGAAGAATTATCTGAATAGATCGCTTTTCACATCGTCGAGTAAAGGTAGACAAATTCCATCTAGTGATATTTAGTTTTTAATCCATTTGGTCTGATTTGATAAGCAGAGTAATGGACTGATGTGGATTTGCTTACTTTGAAGATTTGGTTTGTTATATATTTTAATGTTAAAACAATCTGTCTGCTAGTGTTTGTGTATGTCCGAGTGTCTGTCTGTATTTGTGCATGAGTGTGCCCATTATCTACAAGCTGTATATACATAATACATATACATACAACTAAAATGTCCTGTTCATTGTGAACGTATAATTGCTGAACATTAACGGACACTAAGTAGTAGTACATTTTATCCGAATTACATTTAACAGTTATTTTATTTGTCACTATTGTTCTTTTATATAAATTTTATGTGCTATGACATTCTTGTGTACTAAGACAAACTGGTTTGTCATTACCATGCTAATTTGATTAAATACTAAATAAATAAATACTTAATTAATTGGCAAACAAAGCTAGCCTCGCTTCTGTCATGTCAATAATTGAGGTAGAGATATATTACATTTACATTTATATATATATATATATATATATATATATATATATATATATATATATATTATACGTGCGTCAGCACTTGCCATATGAATTTACAGAAAATGAAGAGTCGTATTGACAAAAGGATGATGCCAGATGGTTACAATTTTGACTCCGCAACACATGCACTAAAAATTGAATCAAGGGTCCCCTTTCGAGGGCTCAACGCAATTACAATTTCTTGGCGGAAAAAGTGAAACGACTCTAGACTTTGCTCCCGTGCGCAAGTAAACAGAAATGGAGACTGATGCGTGACAAACGGAATGAAAAGAAAAACTAAATGAAGAGAAAAGTCTGTTTTTTGAGTTTCCCCTTGTTACTTTGACAGAAATTATTGACGAGCGAAGCGAGCCTCTCTCTTGTCATGTCAATAGAGCTCGAGGTATATTATATTTATATATTTATATATTTATATGCGTACGTCAGCATTTGTCATATGGATTTAAGGCAAAAAAGGAAGGCGTATCGACAAAACGACAATGCCAGATGAATGTAATTTGTACTACGCAACAAATGCGCTAACAATTGAATCACGGGTCCTCTTTCGAGGGGTTGATTCAATTATAATTTCTTGGTAAGAAGAGTGAAATGACTCTTGATTTTGCTCCCGTACCCGATTAAGAAGGAAATAACACTGACGCGTGACAAACGGAATGGAAAAAAACTAAAATAAGAGAAAAGTCTTCTTTTTGAGTTTCCGCGCGTTACTTTGACAGAAATTATTTCTACGCAACCATTATCACGTGACTACGCCACCATTGTTACGCGACTATCTCAGTAAGCAATCCAAGCGTTAACGAAGAATTAAAGACAAAGCCAGAAGGAGAGCAACTGATAGTCTGTTTTCTGAGCTTCCTCATTTTGTATGACGGAATTTATTGCTAACTAAAGACGCAACCACAATGTTGCGCGAATAGGTAAGTCAGAACACCATCGCTCGCCTAACACAATGCTTACCGAGTATTTACTACTATATCTATATATATATATATATATATCTCTATATATAAAGGAGAGGTGTCTGTGTGTCTGTCTGTCTGTGTGCCCGTACGTACGAGCGTCTCTCGAAGACGGCGACTCCGATCTCGGCCGAATTTCGCTCGCGCACGCCGAATTCATTGAGGTCGAAAGTCAGACTGCGGTCGTCTTCCTGACTTCTCCCACGACGACGTCGTTTCCCGCCGATCGCGCTCGCTTCCGCTCGCGCGCGAATATCTCCGGATCGGCGCATCGTGTCTCCACCGAATTTAGACTGCCCGTTCCCGACGTCGGACGGTACGCGCCGAGCGTGTCGTCTATTGCCGGCGACGTCGGGAAAAGGAAGATATTCTTGCTGATATCCGGGTCTCGAAAAAATACGCACACAGTCGTTTGCCAGTCTGCGACCGTCGAAGAGCTGCCGTGTTTGATGCACCTGTTCCCCGAAACGCCAGCAACGTCTTCGAGCAGACGACGTTCAGCGGGACCGTCGAAATGACGACAGTCGGTACGCGTCGTGACTTCGTTAGATACGGAGCTGCCGTGTTTGATGCACCTCTTCCCCGAAACGCCAGCAACGTCTTCGAACAGACGACGTTCAGCGGGACTGTCGAAATGACGAGAGTCGGCATTCGTTATATACGGGGAACGGATTATCCGGGTAAGTATTGCACGTGACTTCAACTAATCACTACGTATCTACACCGAATTTACCGGCCCGTTCCTGACATCGGACAGTATGCACTCCCTGCAGCGGAGAGAAGTGCCGATGTCTGTACAGGATCTTTCGCACTGCCGATAATCTTACGTTATCTTAATTAATAGCAAACGTCACAGATGTCAACGCACTTGATATGCCTTTAGTGAAGTAACACCACGGCTAATTAGTGACAGTAAACGGTTACTGACAAAACATTACACTCTACTGTCGCCAAAACATTACAGTCTACTAGCTGCGCAATATAGGATTTGCAAGTGTATACGCGACATTTTGCGTCGTTTTTACAATGCCTCCGAAGAGACGAAAGACAGTTTTTTCATCGGCAGCTGCAGCCAGTCAAAAACGGAGACGTTTAGAAGAAGACGAAGTAGCGAGACGGCAACGTTTGGACTCCGGTAGAGATAGAGTGGCGAGAGCGCGTGCTGAGCAAGGTGAGGCAGCTGGTGACGCCAACGCTGCTGAGTTTGCAAGTCTCTTGCTGCGAGTTGGGAACGGTCATATACCGGTAGTTGAAGGACGTCATACCATCTTCATTCCAGAAGATCTTGGCACAGTTACCGACTCTCCTCAGACCTTGATAGAGCGAGTGTACCCAAACTTGCAACATCACTACCAAGACTTCGAATGGCTAATGCAACGAGCTATTCTCGCACCACACAATGTCTCCATTCGTGATATTAACTGGGAGATGCTTCAGCTGTTTCCTGGAGAGATAAAGATCTATAAATCAATTGATACGGTCAGAGATGATGATGCAGTACACTATCCCTCGGAGTTTCTTAACTCCCTGGAACCTGCTGGTATGCCTCCTCATAAACTGGCTCTAAAGGTGGGAATTCCTCTAATGGTTGTTCGAAATCTGGCTCCTGGGATTGCAAACGGCACACGTCTTATACTAAAGAGAATGATGAACAACTGTCTGGAAGCAACTATTGCTACTGGACCGCATAAAGCCCAGGACGTGTATCTGCCAAAGATACCACTAATTCCCAGTGATACTGGACTACCATTTGAATTCAAACGACTTCAGTTTCCAGTTAAGGTCTGCTTTGCTATGACTATTAACAAGGCACAAGGGCAGACCTTAGCTGTGGCAGGGCTAGATCTACACGAGCCATCCTTTAGCCATGGACAGCTTTATGTTGGCATTTCTAGAGTTGCCTCCAAACATGGACTAACTTTCTTGGCAAAAGAAGGAAAAACCAAAAACGTAGTGTACCAGGAAGTGCTGTCGACAAGATGATCATCTTTATATTCACTGCAGGCATTCATGGCCAACATCACCTATGATGCTGGCCAACAGCGACTGAACCAGGGTTAGCTTAGAAGAGGTTGACTGTTAATAGGAGTGTGCAAGCACTCCATGACATCTCAGACTGTGCCTTTGCATGGCTGTAAATTCAGCCCAACTGAACATTCAAGACACCGCTTTTAATCATGCACACATGGTCAATTAGATAAACATTAATGACTAACGACTAAACAGACAAAACACTACAATAATGCACTAAAAGGTAGGTAGACAATATGTATCACACAGCAACAAACAGGACAAAGTAGACCGTTTTGGCGGCTGCAGCAGCTGGTGATGCATCAATTTCTCAAAGAGACCTATGCTGAAGACATCAAGCAGGTACATAACGTTCAAATACCACCGGAGCGAGAGCTCCAGGTTGAGCATGTCTCAACCAATTTTTTGAGCCAGTATATGCCCTGACCTCCACGTGGTCTGGCTTGGGTTGCACTGACAAGGGCATAAGTTAGTGTAATTGGTTTGTGCTGTGATTGCAACTTTTTTTGCACAGGGATGATAACCAACACTCTAGACCAGAGAGTTTGGAAATCTACAAAGATCTCTCTATACAAACTGTACGTGACTTGGCTACACCCCCTCTGCCTCTCCAACCATCAAACGCATTTTTAGATACTTTCTGCTGTAATCTCTACCTATAAAAGCGACCTGTCTGTCTGTTTGTGTGTTTTTCTGTACTGTCTGTCTGTCATTAATAGCAAACAGTGTCTGCAAATCAATAATTTGTGTCATTAAACTATTACCCGGGTGTTGTCCCCCGGGTGTTGTCCCCCGGGCGAAGCCGGGCATTGGAGCTTGTATATATATATATATACGTGCGTCAGCACTTGTCATAAGGATGTACGGCAAAACGAAGAGACGTATCGATAAAACGTCGATACCAGATGAATGCCATTCTGACTCCGTAACATGTGCGCTAAAAATTAAAGCAAGGGTTCCCTTTCGAGGGGTCGATTCAATTATAATTTCTTGGCGAGAAGAGTGAGATAACTCTCCATTTTGCTCCCGTACCCGACTAAAAATGAAATAAGACTTACGCGTGACAAAAGGAATGAAAAGAAAACTCTAGAAGAAAAGAAAAGTCTGTCCTCTGAGTTTCCGCGCGTTAGTTTGACAGACACTGTTGCGACGCAACCATTGTTACGCGACTACGTGACCATTGTTATGCGACTAGCTAAGTAAACGAGTGAGACGATTTAAGCGTAAACGAAGAATTGAGGACAATTATGAAAGAGCAAGTGACAGTCTGTTTCCTGCAGCTGAGTTCCGACGTTTGTTTGACAGAAACCATTGGTACGTAACGCAACCATGGCTACGCGAATAGGTAAGGACAGAACACCATCGCTCGCCAAATACAATGCTATTCGAGCATTTACTAGTATATTAATTGGCGAGCGAAGCGAGCCTCTCTCTTGTCATGTCAATTGAGCTTGAGATATATTATATATATATAGATAGATATATACGTGCGTCAGCACTTGTCACAGGGATTTACGGCAAAAAAAAGAGAAGGATCGACTAAACAACGATGCCAGATAAATGCAACTTTGACTCCGCAACACATTCGCAAAAAATTGAATTAAGGGTCTCCTTTGAAGGCTCGAAACAATTACAATTTCTTGGCGAGAAAGTGAAACGACTCTAGATTTCGCTCCCGTACACGACTAAAGAGCAAAGGAGACTGATCCGTAACAAAGGGAATAAAAAAGAATAGCTAAAAGAATAGATTCTGTTTTTTGAGTTTCCGCGCGTTACTTTGATAGAAATTATTGCTACGCAACCATTGTCAAGTGACTGTGCGATCATTGTTACGCAACTATCTCAGTAAATGAGTGAGACGATTGAAGCGTGAACGAAGAATTGAAGACAACCATAGTATTTTGCGTTCTATTATCCGAACTCGGCGTCCTATTCAGGCAAGCAATTATCCGAATTCGGCATTCTGTTATCGGGTTCGGTCATTTAAGTATTTAGCTGACATTCAATGATCCGATTTTCTGTCGTAATTAGAAGTACTAAATATAGAAATAATTATTATAGTCGCACATTTCTTTCATGACGTCTTTCTAGGATGCTCACTCACGTTTCAGCTGAACAATAAATGATTGATTCAAGAAAGGTGGAAAGGCGAAGTAGTGAAATTCGAGGTCTTGATTAGCTAGAAACCCGCTACGACGCATGATGGACTGTTGCATGGTATTATGCACGCAGGACGCGCAATTTACAGAGTATGCGGATTACACCACGATTGACGGAGCAATGCGTTTTTGTAGGCTTCCTAGATATGTAGATTTAGTTCGCTCACAACAGCTTAGTTAGGCCTCCGCGAAAACGTGGGACACCAAGATTAGTGCAAAGGAAATTATCCTACAACACACGCTACAAATTCACGCTAAAGTCAAGATTAATTACAAATTACTGCGTCTAGACAGCTGATGAATGATGATATTTGAGCAGCTGCCCAACCGCAGACTCTGTAAGTTATTCAGTTTTTATGATATTGTACAACAGCTGTAAGCAACGAATAATGGAACGCCTGTATGAGATAATTGACTGTCGAGTTCAGAAAATTAAACACCGCATTCGGATAATTGAACGCAAAATACTATAGAAGAGCAACTGAAAGTCTGTTTCCTGAGTTCCCGCGTTTGTTTGACAAGAACTATTGCTACGTAACGCAACCATTGTTACGCGAATAGGTAAAGACAGAACACCATCGCTCGCCAAACACAATGCTAACCGACATTTACTAGTACATTTACATATTTATATATTTATATATTTATATACGTGCGTCAGCACTTGTCATTAGGATTTACGGCAAAACAAAGAGACGTATCGACAAAACGTCGATGCCAGATGAAAGCAATTTGGATTCCGTAACATGTGCGCTAAAAATTGAAGCAAGGGTCTCCTTTCGAGAAGTCGACTCAAGTATAATTTCTTGGCGAGAAGAGTGAAATAACTCTAGATTTTGCTCACGTACGTGACCAATAAGGAATTAAGACTGACGTGTGACAAACAGAGTGGAAATGAAAAGTTAAAAAAGAGAAAAGTCTGCTTTTTAAGTTTTCGCTCGTTACTTTGACAGAAATTATTGCAACGCAGCAATTGTCATGTGACTACGCGAACATTGTTACGCGACTATCCTAGTAAACGAGTAAGCAGAATGATGTGTGAACGAAGAATTGAAGACAACCGGAGTATTTTGCGTTCAATTATCCGAATCCGGCGTTCAATTATTCGATTCAGGCAATCAATTATCTGAATTGGACGTTTAGTTATTCGACTCAGGCATTCAATTATCCGATGTTCTGTCTTAGAAGTACCAAATCTAGAGAAATAATTATTTCAGTCTGTGTGGTCATCTGAGATTGCATTCAGTCTGTTGAGGTCATTGTAATTGCTTCAACAACGTCACCACGACCACGGACAATAATACATCGAATACGGCAAATTGTACTCTACAACGCCATTGGATGGGGCATTCCCCTTTCTATTTGTGTTACGTGTCTTGTGTTAGATAAGGCATTAAAGTAAACATTGCTTATGCTACAGACAAACTTTGTTATTTGCAAGGAAAAGTCGCTGTCCTAGTAGGCTTTGTCACACCTGCCTGCATCATGATGCTGTTAAGTTAAACTTGGTGACTTTTATTTTTCTGGTGGTGAGCATCCACAGAAACGTTAACTCAACTGAAATATTCACTTCCAATGGTCGTGTGTCCAACACCAAAGGAAACTGTGCACTTTTGCTGGAATATTTTCTTTGTTGGGACTCACGTGGATACTGGCATTGATGGCGTTAAACAGCAAAATAGGGTCGTACCGTACTAGTGACAATCCATAGGTGACTACTATCTGGTATACCTCTCAATTGCAGAAATGGAGTGTGATGCAGCGATTGCACAAGATGGTTCGACATGTATTACTCTCCAATCGACTTACCCAATTACTCCATGCATGCGTTGTCTAGATTGAGAAACGTGGGCGAGTAGGCATTTGGTTTTGTGGCGAAACGTATTTATAGCTAGGGAGCTAATATTTTCATTTGCTCAAAAACGCAGCAATCGCACAAGAACAGGAGCGCAAAAATCTTCAGAAACTAGATTCTTTATAGTGGATAAAATGTACTCGATGTACAGTAGCTGCATCGGTAATCTGCCTCGACAATATATCTAAGATTACAGTCGACTTATTGCCTCATCTCACCGAAGTCTTAATACGTGTGCGAGAATTTCTGTTAATCAATTACCTTATTTTTCCCCGGCAAAAAAACGAAAATACTCAGCTAGTATACTAGCTAGTATACTGTTACAAGTAGATTACAGTTTCTCATAGTCAACGTCTACGACCATACCACTCTGAATATACCGGTTTACGTCCGATCGCCGAAGTCAAGCGGAGTCGGGTCTCGTCAGTTCTAGGATGTGAGACCGCCTGGGAACACCCGGTGCTGTAGGCATTTTGTTTTGATTTCTCTATTTTTTAAATTAACGTTTTCTGCTGTCCAGACAAACTGCCGGTGTAAGTTACTGTACGTTTCAATCCCAAAATCCAAACGTGAAAGCTTGTAGCTAAACACATTGTTGAGACACTTGCACATTGATAGCGTTGGGAAAGACTCTTGAGCTTTGGATTCACAACTAATTAATTTACAATTAATAAACAGTTGTCGTAAGAAAGGAATCAAAGAACTGTGATTCTCAAAAGAACATTAGTTACTATTATTTTTTATCTACTGAGACTTACTCTCGCGTAGCTAGACATTTTTCCCGTGTTATACTTCCGCGAAAATATTTTCGCAGAAGTAGGAAGTATGACGCGGAAAAGAGTCTAGCTACGCGAGACTAGCTGAGACTAGCAACAACAAATGTTAACAACTTTAGCTATCAATATGTTAACTATCATACATTAATGTAATTAATTAACAGCAAGAAATGTTAAGAACTTTATCTATTAATTAATTAAGTTAATTATTATACATTAATCTAATTAACAACAATAAATACTAATAATAAACGTTTTATTGAGATACCGCGTCTTGCCTTGTCTCTAATGGCGTGCAACAAAATTAAAATGTTTTCTGCCAGTGTCTTTTCTATATTTGAGCAATTTAGCGATCCCCACAAGTTTATCCAGGATAGTGAAAAATCATTGCATGGCCCCGTACCCAGAGGATTACCAAGTCAAAGAGAGTGCCATCTCTCTGCATGCAGGAGTGGCTGCAGTATTGAAGGCCTCATTGTCTTCATCACCGTACAGCTTTTCGGTCAGCCTAGAGACAAGCCAACACGCGGACGTTCCGTTTCGTTTCACAGCTTGTCTGCATGCCAGAACTCTTTTGCTCCACAGACGACGACACTGCATCTGGGAGAAAGCCGGACCTCTGTTATCGCAGCCGTTTCCTTTCTCGTCTGATAAATCGTTTCAACTTGAAATTCGGCTTTCACCAAGCGGCGGTCAGACACTCGAGATTTCAGTAGTCAAAGTTAGTTTGGCGACCGTTGATATGGAAAGAGAATCGGTGAGAAGAATTAACAAACTGAGAGTTGTTGACGTTCCCAATCTTGATGGACTACTGTCACTCTCGGATGTTAGTCTTGCTGTAGAGGTAGGATGTTGTTTTTGCAGGTTTGGTGTGTGTGTGTGAGTGTGTGTGTGTGTGTGTGTGTGTGTGTGTGTGTGTGTGTGTGTGTGTGTGTGTGTGTGTGTGTGTGTCCGTCTGTCTGTCTCTCTGTCTGTGTGTTTTTTCATATATTTTCATAAATGGTTGTTGTTACAACTAAAACTATTTAAAATGTTCCAGAGACCTAATAGGGTTAGTGGCCCTCACTGTCTGTCTGTCCGACTTCTGATATGATAGAGACATTCAGCATTATGTTCATTGATCTAGAAATTCTAGAACTGTTGTAATCTTGCAACTAAAGTCCGTTCCGCATTAGATGGACTGAGGAATTCAGCGCGTAGCAGGAGTATAGTATAGGTTTCCGAGGTCTAATTAATATCGATGGACAGCTCTTGAAGAGCTTAATTCAATTATAATAATCATATATTTCTTGCTATGAACAGAAGACCAGCATAAGCAACTTCCGGAATTGTAATGAGTTAGCGGTTGGAGACAAGCTTAATCAGATCAATCTAGAGACAACCCCAGTGAGATAACTCTTTATCAAACTAAGAAGGGGTGTAACAAAATACTAATGACACAAACAATTAGAAACTCGTGTACAGTACAAGCAAGCATTTATTGATTTCCTGTGGCTTGCATTTGATCTTCGTCATAGCTCTCTGTGGAATCAGACTCACCAGCATCTGACTCTTCCTTAGGGTTTACTTAAATCACCATATCTAGTGGTTTGCGTCCTTGTGACAACACACGCTAAGAATGCAATCAGTATAAGATAGCTTCTTATACAAATATAACATCCGGCTTTCTTGATAATCTGTTTAGCTAAGGTCCAACCCTCAGGCACGAGTCCATCTAATTCGTGAACAGACTTTAGATCATGTGGTATTGTTTATCGAAGAATAAAATATTCTGTCTGCAGTCCTGTCTGTATTCTGTTTGTCTGTCTATCTGTCGACTCTGTCTGTCTGTCTGTCTGTTAAAAAAGGCAAAAGCTATTGGAGATACTAAAACAGCAGTAGAATTTCTCACTGACTGGAGACGATGCCTTTCTTTTCTGTTACTGACATGTAACAGTCAATGATGTTACGAAAAATATCTTGCCTCTGACATGGTCAAGTAGAGATAGACAAATTAGAGATAGAGATGATCCATTAGGTGTGAATTGATGAACAGCGAAACGAACTAAGGTGGATTTGTGTACTTTGTATTTCAAGATTTGCTTGTTGTCTCTTTAGAGTCTAGCAAATATCAATAAAACAATTTTGCTTGTCTGTCTGTCTGTCTGTCTGTCTGTCTGTCTATTTGTTAATACCCACAATCATTCTCTAATTTGTCGCTGGCATCCTGTCAGCAGAATGGTTTCTGCACGAACTGGCAAAAGGCAAAAGCCGTTGAAGATACCAAAACGGCAGTAGAAGTTCTCTCTGACTGAAGACGCCACCTTTCTGTTTTATTGCAGAAATGTAACAGCCAAGTGATGTTATGAAGAATAGATTGCTTCTCACATGGTCAAGTAGAGGTAGACAAATTTGAGATATTTAGTTTTTAATCCATTTGGTCTGATTTGATAAGCAAAGTAATGGACTGATGTGGATTTGTTTACTTTTGAAGATTTACTTTGTTGTATCTTTTAATGTTAATACAATCTGTCTGTTATTGTTTGTGTCTGTCTGTGTGTCTGTCTGTATTTGTGCATGAGTGTGCCCATTATCTACAAGCTGTATATACATACTACATATACATACAACTGAAATGTCCTGTTTATTGTGAAAATATAACTGCTGAGCATTAACAGACACTAATTAATAGTACATTTTATCCGAGTTACATTTAACAGTTATTCTATTTGTCATTATTGTTCTTTTAGATAAATTTTATGTGCTGCAACGTTCTTGTGTACTAAGACAGGCTGGTTTGTCACTTGTCATGCTATTTTGGTTAAATAATAAATAATTAAATAAGTAAATAAATAATTTATTAATTTAAAAATAAATGTATAAATAAATTACACTGTTTGTTAATGTCGATGTCAATTGCAAATTTGGTTTTGGTGTACGAGTCTTTCTAATTAGATTTTGTATAGACAGACGATCTAGATACCGAAGAAAGATATCGAACTGTTACGGCTGTTCATAACACTGAGATACAACACCAAGTCGAAGTCGTACGATCAGCGTTAGATTGCACTCGGTCAAGTTCATTAGAAGTACAAGCATCACAAAGGTTGCAACAGCCAAGAGTTCTTTGGTTGCGACAGGTGCCAGTAGACTTCCATTATGAACCTACACTTCTACATGATCGAAGCAGCTGTGGTTTGGTAATTGTTCTTAGCAAATGATTAAACTTATTAGTTATTGATTTATCTGTATCTAGATATCTTTTCAATCAGGAAATATGGTTGATTTGGTCTCGTTATCGTCGGGGTGCAGCCTGAGAATGCACGATGATGGTAGTGTGGATGCACGCGGTGGTAGTGAGCTTGAAGGTATACGACTTTTCTGTTTGCTTTTTCAGAGACAGTAGGATACATGTACTTGTACATTCAGACCCTGTTATTCCGACCCACTGGCTTCTGTCAGAGTAACACAACAAATGCACAGTGACCGATGTAAATTGGTTTATGTGTGTACCTTCATCAGAAAGTGAGAGTGCTGGATTACTAGTTGTCAGAATAACGAAGTCTGACTGTATGTACTGTTGGTATTAATGTCTGTAAATGCAATCTAATTTTTTCGACACTATACGTAAATGGCTAGAAGCTACAGTCTTGTGACTTGTACCAAATGTTGATTACTTGAGTATTCTTAAATGATTAATTAACGCACTTTGCAATAAAAGATGTAGACTGACAGACTTGTGACATAGCTTATTAAATTTTGTATAGTGACTTGTATTTGTTCGAGCAATTGATTGCATTAATTGATGAACAGAAAGCAAAAGGAATGTACTGGCATGAATTTTTCTATTTTTATTTTATTACTTTGATTGTGTGCCACTTGGAATTAAATACATGCAATAGATCATCTATTTTATTAATGAAGAAATGGGAATGACAAATAGAGTCTTGTTGGATGACGCACTGCTGTTACTTTTATTTCTAATTGTCGACTGACTGTGTGATCACTTTATGCCTTACAATATCATTGACGGTTTCTTGGCATGGCAATAACAGGTCACGTGACTAATAATCGATTCTATGAACATACATCATCACAACTGAAGCATTCTTTTATTACATAGTGTAGTATATATAAGCTGAGCGACTGTGCTGTCTTTAGCTCTATTTATGGTCATTGGTCGAGACGATTCCGGTGTATTTGCTCTTCAAAACTACGAATTTCCTCAGCACTGGCTGGCAATAAAGGATGGCATTGTAATTAACACACGTAAGTTTAGCTACATAATTATTTACTTGGACTTGTAATCAGAGTCATTGGCTGTATGTGATACGGTAGGCTAACGATGAAAGGTGTTGTGATTTTAAAGTACGTGAAGCTGCCGGTTTTCATGTAACATTGCAGTCATTTATATATCCGGGTCTCATCATCTCGGTTTTCCCAAATTGGAGATGTGAGACCAGCGAGAGGAGGTCGTGATTCTCTCTTTATAGCAGCAACAGTATTTGTGTGATCTTTAACATTTCAAGAGTTAAAGTTGCATGAAAGCATTGCACCCAGTCAGAGACTCGATCTTTGAGTGCCTTTCGGACAAAGCAGCTTTTAGAGAACAAGAGTTCATGACGCTACTATACTAAACTACATAATCAAGGCAGGAAAGCTTGAGTTGATATCTTTTTTTGCCATGTACATAGCATTAAATCAACAACAAATGAAAATGTGAAGTTGATGATAATAGTCTATTACCTCACCTTTAACGGCAGGTTTCTTGTTAGTATGTGCTTTAGAATAATGTGGTTAATGAATAAGATGGAGTCCATGGAATTCCGTAGATCACTGATAGCCATATTTCTGATGCTGATCTGGTTGCTTCTTCCATAGATATTTTCCAGTTGGCAACAGCTCTCATGCATCAGTTACACATGCTGTAAACATTCATCGAAACTGTTACTATGATCAATGATGTCTGCAATCTTACAGGAATTCTATCCGTGGCTTAATTCTGCTCTATTTCCTGCCCACACTGTACAAAGCCATGCATAAAACCAGACTTTCTAATACTAACAGAACAAAAGTCTAATCAGCAGCAAGGATTAGATTATAATGAGCGTACGCATAGCTATTTGTTCACTACTTAAGCTCTAATAGTAATTTGCTAGCGATTGAAGCGAGCGAGTTTTGTCCAATGTCAAAAGGGTAAACTGAGTATCCGCCCGTACGTGCGTGCAAGTCCGTCCGTACATATGTCCGTTTTCAACCACCCCTACCCACTGGGGAATGGTTTATGAGTTCATAAATTCGAATTATTCTTTGCTAGTTTTGAAGAAATTGCCAACATAAAATAGTTACGTCACGTGACGTCATCACTTAAGATGTTTCTATGGAAACTATGCTCACTTAATTGAGTGACTGCGTTGCACCACCCCTACATACAGGGGACAGCTGTTACAAATTGATCATTTTCAATAAATTTTTGTCTTCCTCGATGTGTTAAAAAATGGATACTTCACGTTATGTGATGGCACTCTGAGATTATTGCCATGGCAACAATATTGAATTAGGCGTAAGCATCGTTTCACCTTATCTAGGGTCTGAATTGTTGTAACTGTTTTTGTGACAGTTTAGTAGTGCGTCAAAGGGTACACTGAGTGTTCGTCCGTGCTCGCTTGCACAGCTGGGAACGAACTGAGCACCCATTTATGATTACTATTCTAAACTTTAGCTGTGGATCTTGACTATCAAGCCACAAATGAGACAGTGTAAGCTAGTCTTTCTAGACCAGCTCTGTGGGTCGATTTGTAGATGATTATCATACTGATGCTCATGTGCAATGGTCTTTTCATTCTTTTAATTAGATCACAACATGAAATCCATAGAATTGAAGTTTCTTCAAACTCTGCTTTGAATACTATAAGTAGTCTACACTTTGTTATCTTCATTGCCTACGACCATACCACTCTCAATATACCGGTTCTCGTCTAATCACCGAAGTCAAGCGAAGTCGGGCCGGGTCAGTACTAAGATGGGAGACCGCCTGGGAACACCCGGTGTTGTTGGCCTTTGCTTTTAATTTTTGTTTATTCATCTAGCCATTCCTAAGCATATATATATATATATATATATATATGTCTATATATATATAACCTATGGCAGGCCAACCTTTGCAATATTCGATTTTTTGCACAATTTCCTAGGAAACGAGTTGTTGACTTGAAGTACGGGACACGTGTACGATAACGTCTTCCATTTAGTCCAGTCTTACTAATACGTTTCTATTTTAGCAAAAGTAAAATTTAGCAATTTTAGTTGTCATGTAGACTGCAGTTGCATGTAGTTTCTGTCTTTCCCGCATGCCGAGGTCTGGCATCCATAAATTATCCGGGAATTCGACGGTGAGTCGCCTAGCAAACAGAGAAAGTGTTGAAGATGGATTCGGTCCAGTTGCAGTTACATGCACTGGTTCGTTTTGTTCTGCAACAGAATTATATCAGAGCTTAATCAATTTAGTGTTCTTCAAGGTTCTTGGCCTAGACAGAAGGGCGTCGATCGACATTCTCACTAAAATGACGCTGTCGTGTCACAAAAGTCATCTGAAACTGATTATGTAATAGTTTGGAACGACCGCACAAAAG
Source organism: Corticium candelabrum (assembly GCF_963422355.1). NCBI lineage: Eukaryota > Metazoa > Porifera > Homoscleromorpha > Homosclerophorida > Plakinidae > Corticium > Corticium candelabrum. The sequence goes on along the minus strand of NC_085093.1, from coordinate 4,594,285 downwards.
CACGGAGGCGCACTCATGCACACAGTGTAACAGCAGACCAGACATACGGGACAGCACAGTGTGAAACTGTAAATCAATCAAACTGTACTAACTTCTGTTTCTAATTGTATTTGGCAGAAATACCTCCGCTAGTATCTTGTCTGCGGTTGAGATAACAAAGTATGACTTTGTTGTAGTTTTGGTGAATGGTTCCAAAGCAGAGTGGTAAGAATGATGATATGAGCACCAGTCACAATTGGTTATTCTTTTTTTAATTGATTTGTTAAAAAGCTAGACTTATTTTAATAAATTTTCTCACATTATATCAATACTAGTACGAGTAGGATGACTCATGATTAGATTTGTACACAATTGAATATACACATCTTATACAACTTTAGTAAGTAACCGAATTTTTTAGTTGTAACTTATATCAGATTACGTCATGACAATGGATTATATATTTTAGAATCAGTTATTGCTATTTTAACTAAAAGAAAACATAGTGTTGAATCTAACATGCTGTTCACTCCTACTGATGTGTGACATATGTTATGAGGTGATGATGTCGGTGCTAGTTGTGGTGTATTATTTGAAGCTAGTTATTCTGGGATATCATTTGTATTTGTTTCAGTGACGTGTTGTAAGAAGACAGTACAGTCTTTCTAATACAGTCTTTCTAACACAATTCTGTTAAAGGGAGCTGTAATACTTGGGCAACAAACTAAAAAACCCATCTCTGAAGTCTGTCATCTGTCATGTGTTTATTACAGGCAGCAGTCTCAGAATGCTGAGACTAGTCTCATTCACATACTTTTAACCTCACTCGTGTTTGGTTTCCATCTCTCACTAGCTGTCCTTTGCAACATACAAGAGCCAGACGTAGTGAGGTGACGAGAGTCTGGGAATGAGACTTGGCTGAGACCATGTGAGATTAGTATGTATGACTATAATTAATTTATTGTCTGCATACAGTTTACAACATGTTTGTGTTGCACTCTTAATAATTATTATTTGCACCTGGAATAGCAGCTGATATAGGCATATTGGGTTTATATCAGGATCTGTCAATCTTGAGTGATGCAAGGTGGTAGCTTGAACATGCGCAATGATTCTGTACATGTATGTTGTCTGAATTGTCCTTGATAATATTCCAACTACTATGCAAGCTTGTACAATATTACTTGAATACATCTGCGACATCCATTCTTACAGAAATGGTTTTTTCTGATGCTCGTAATATTTATAATGACAGGCACAACAGATGCACAGTTGAGAGGACAGAAGCTCTTGTCTTTATTAAGGACAATTTTGAGCTTTATGAAGTAGAATAATTTTTATATCAAGTACAATTAAATCAGATATTGGTTATACCTATTTTATTGACATATTGGCAAAATCCCTTTATTTGTGCAACACTGGTACCGTTGTATGTGCAATTAAACATTTCTTTTATGGAACTGATTACATTTGTTGTATTGAGGAGGGTGAGGGTAAACACTGATTATTGTGTCAATGAAGGCTCAATCATAGCATTAAGAAGTTACATACATGTGTAGTCTGGGTCAGTGGATGGATTGTTGTGTGTTTACAAGCTTTTCGAGTGTAGGATTGCAACAACAGACATACCTACAGTTGAGAACCTCAAAAAGCTGGCTTGATATAATTAATACTAATACAATGTTGCCAGTATGAATGCTCTGTGATATTATCATATTACAGTTTAGATTCATTGCGAGATGCAGTCAGTAACCTGGACATCAGCTATTTTTCTAGGAAATGTTGCACTGTCTCTGTAACAGGT